>NC_056739.1:280478319-280518319 GCF_019279795.1 Protopterus annectens
TGCAGAGTAAAGTCTGGGCCTGTAGAAAAGCTCTGTGGAAACACCTTAGTCCTTAATACGAGTTCTTTCTTCTATCCATAACCACATCTAGAAAGTACAGCTGTGTGCACTTACCATAAATGCAGATGTTCGAGTGTATTCACTGTTGCAGTCATTACATTTGGGTTATCTGCTTGCAGGTAGCCCTCAGTCGGCCTGATTAACAAAGTATTGGGTCCTGCGTCAGTTGCTGTCTCTTCTTCCATGACGTTAGGTCATCAGGGGTATAAAACATGCAGCTGACGTCATTACATCAGTTTTTCTTTCCCCAGATGTCAGGTGCCCCCCTAATGGGAAGCAATTAAATCTATAAATATACAAGGTTATACCTCAAACACAAAAGCAAATACACCAAAAAGCTTTTAAGCATTGATAAGGAGAGAAGAGGTATAGCCAAACTAAGTCAGGGGGCTGGAGGGAGGGTAACCAGGACTGCAACAGTGAATACACTCGAACATCTACATTCATGGTAAGTGTACACAACTGTACTATGTTCTTCGTGTTTCACTGTTGCAGTCATTACATTTGGGTAGATTCCCAAAGCTAAGGATGGGAGGAGGAATTTAGATAGCATTAGGACCAGCTATAAGGCCCTGCAAAACTGCAGTGGTAACGCCAGCTCTGGATTTAGAGAAAATTGGCAAATGGTAATGCTTGGTGCAAGTATGTACAGAACTCCGGGTAGCAGCTTCTAGGATGTCCCTGGTAGGTACGCTTCTGAGAAAGGCTGCAGAGGTAGATGCAGCCCTGGTTGAGTGGGATCTGATCCCCTGTGGGATAGGTTTTCCATGGTGCTTATAGCAGAAGTGAATGCAATGGCCTATCTGTCTGCAGATGGTTCGCTTTGAAATAGCCTTCCCCTCTGTCCCTGCAGCAAATGCCACTGGCAGTTGTTCAGATTTCCTTTGACGTTTAGACCTGTTCAAGTAGAATCTAAGTTGTCTGTGCACATCTAAGGAGTTCAGTATCTGTGCACATCTAAGGAGTTCAGTATCTGTTCCCCTTTGTTCTGTGGATTAGGAAAGAAGGTAGGCAAATGAATTGACTGAATAGAGGCCACACTGGATACCACCTTTGGCATGAAAGAGGGATTGGTCCTGATGACACCCTGTCCGCATGAAAGATGATTAAAAGCTCCACTGCCATAAGGGCCTGAAATTCAGATACCCTTCTTGCTGAAGTGATGGCTAAAAGGGAAGCTGTTTTCCAAGAAAGGCTGTTTAAATCTGCAGTAGCAGCTGGCTCGAAAGGAGGAAGGGTGAGTTTCTCCAACACAAAGTTAAGGTCCCAGGCTGGAGTTAGCTCTACTGGGTGGTCTTAAAATTTTTGGCCCCTCTGAGGAACTGCTTCAGCAGTGGAAGAGAGAAGAGGGGGAAGTTCTGTGCTATAATGAGCTGAAATGGCGGAGGCGTGAATTTTTATTGAGGAAAAAGACAGGCCCTTGTGAAGCATCTCAGTTAAGTATTGTAAAATCGGAGGTAAACTGGGCACTGCTGTGCTCCTCCCTTGAGATTGGTTCCAGGCACAGAATCTTTTCCATTTTTCAGCATAAGATTTTCTAGTACTAGGCCGCCTTTTCTCTAAAATGACATCCATCACTGGTTTACTGAGGGATGGTAAAGGACAGCTTAGGTAATTAGCCAGGCTGCTAGGTTCAGTGTTTGACGCTGAGGGTGCAGAATCTGGTTCTCCTGCTGAGACAGCAGGGTAAGAGTCTGAGGCAGGTGCCATGGGGCAAACAGTGACACACTGCGCAGGAGGGGGTAACAGTGTTGGCGTGGCCAGGCTGGTGCAATCAAAATCATCCTTGGTTTGTCTTGTTTGATCTTTAGTAGTACTTTGGAGAGCAGAGGCAGAGGAGGAAAGGCATAAACTGTTTTTTCCAGCTGAAGGACAGAGCATCCACTTTCCAAGCTTGTCTGTGGGAAGCCCTTGCACAAAATTTTTCCAATTGATAGTTCGGGGGGAGACAAACAGGTCTATATCTGGGCTCCTCCATTTGCTTATCAACATGTTGAAAATCCTTGGTTCCAGTTTCCACTCGTGTGGGTCCATGAGGGTTCTGCTTAGTCCATCTGCCAGTGTATTTAGTTTTCCTGGCAGGAATTGAGCTTGTAGATGTACTTGGTAGCTCAAGGCTGTGTTCCACAATGCCATGGCTAGTCTGCAGAGGGGGTAAGAATGTGTACTCCCCCTGCTTGTTTATGTACCGCATAACAGTGGTGTTGTCCGTCTTTACCATTAATTGTCCTGGAAGAATGTGGTCCTTGACGAGCATTCTGTACAGCTAACATTTCTTTATGATTGATGTGAAGGTACATTTGAATTGGGTTCCATTTGCCCTGAATGCACTTCCCTGCCAGGTGTGCCCCCCCATGCATAGTCTGATGCGTCTGTTAGGGTTTGGGCGGCAGGGGCTAGTGTGAATGGTAGTCCCTTGCTTTGGTGGCAGACCTCTGCCCACCAAAGGGACTCCTGGCGTAGACAAGGAATGATAGGAATCATTGTTTCTATATCTTGAGAATGTTGACACCATAGGCTTTTTTGATACCATTGCAGTTTCCTCATATGCCGTCTTGCATATGGAATTAGAAGAATGCAGGAGGCCATGAACCCCAAGGGCTGTAGTATTTGCCTTGCAGATAGCAGGGTTTTTGTGACCACTTGTTTGAAGTAGGTTGTCAAGTGAATTTGTTTCTCTGGTGTGAGGAAAGCCATCTGGGAAGTTTGTATTCAAGCTTGCTCCCAGGAATATAATTTGTTGACAGGGTACCATGTGTGATTTCTTTTCGTTTATAGTGTACCCCAGACAAGTTAGCACCCTCTGTACAAAAGCCAGATGATTCAAAAGTATGTCCTGGTTTTCTGCCTGAATTAGACAATCGTCCAGGTATTGGTATATTTGAATATTTCTTTGCCTGCAAAATACAATGACTGGAGCTAGGCACTTTGTGAATACCCTGGGCGCAGTAGAAAAGCCAAAGGGCAGTGCAGAGAACTGATAGTGCGTGTAGCCTGCTTTGAAGTGTAGGTATCTTCTGCAAGATTCCCTGATTGGGATGTGCTGGTATGCTTCCTTTAAATTTAGTGTTGCCAACCAGGCATCTTTGCTTAGCATAGGAAGCAACTAGTGAAGAGTCAGCATCTTGAATTTTGGAATCCCCAAAAAGGTGTTTAGAGTAGGCAGGTCCAGGATAGAACGCCACGAATTGTCTTTTCTGGGTACCAGGAAAAATCTCGAGTAGAAACCTTGTCCCTTTTTCTCTTCTGGTACCAACTGAATAGCCCCTATGCTTAAGAGAGAGAGAGTACTTGCTTTTGGGCCTCTTCCCACTGCTTTGGAGGTAGATCTGGCCAACCACTTGGAGTTGGTGACGTGTTTAAGTGAAATCTGTATCCTTGGGACACTATATTTAAAACTCATTTGTCCTGAGTAATGAGTCCCCAGTTCTTTGCATGAAGTGCAATCTTTCCCCCCAAAGGGACAGTCAGTTGAGAAGTGCTTGGAAGTTTTAAAAAGTCATTGAGACAGTTTACCATAGGGGGGGAGTTTTATTACTCCCAAATTTGGAAGTGGAGGCCACCCACTGCTTAGTCCTGTGCGTCCCCTGGGACTGAAGCCTAGGTGCTCTGCTGGATCTGGGTTTGGACTGAGAAGGTCTGGAAGAGGCAGGAAAGGACCAATTCTTAGAAGGCCAATGCCTACTAAATCTTGGAAGTTGTACTTGTAAAAAGTCTTTAACAGTTTGCATAGATTTAGCTTTTTCCTCCATCTTTTTAAGAACTTCTTCTGCCTTGTTGCCAAACAGGTGGCCCTGATTTAAGGGAGCATCCAGTAATTTTGCTTTAACATGATCTGGCAAGGACTGTTCCTTAAGCCAAGCATGCCTTCTAAGTACAGACCCAGTTACTGCAGCCCAGCAAGATGCCTCTAGTGAATCAAAACCACACTGCAATGTATATTTACCAACTTGTTCAGCAGAATGCATAAAATCCTGTAAATCCTTATTTTCAGCACAATCAGGAATCAACATCATTTTCTGTTTAAGCAATCCAATAATATACTTTAACATATGAAACTAGCAATTCAAGGCCCTAATGGCCAAAGTTGCAGAAGTGTATACCTTCTTACCCCATCTATCCAGCACCCTGGAGTCTCTATCAGAGGTCAGAGGGGGTAGGATTTTTGGCAGTAGTAGCTTTAATGCCCTTGGGTCCCTGTGAAATGGTTTCAGGATCTGCAGTAGGATTTTTGAAAAGGAACTTGTGAGATTCAGGAACCCTGTACTATCTATCAGGTTTTCTGGAAGCAGGAGGTAAAGAGTCAGGGGCCATTACAGATTTCAAAAAGCCATCATCAACAATGTCCAGTACAGGAGTTATAGCTAAAGGCCTGTGCTGGGGGAGGAGTAAGAAATCCCTAAGCGTCTTTTTAGAATCAGATAAATCCTGACTTTCCCAGTGAAAAAGCTCCCTGAGAGTATGCAAGGTTTCACCAAAAGAGAAATCCTCTGGGGGGGCAGAGGGAATAGAGTCCTGAGCATCAGAATCCTAATAGGTAGATAAGGGTAAATCCTGGTCATCAGGGGAAACAGAAATTTCAGACTCCTGGTCAGAAGTATCATAAGCAAACTCAGTCCTAGGTCTCTTAGAGGGGAAAGGTTGGCTTCCCCTGATTAAAGTAATAAGGTCTTAGTCATTCTTATTTGTTCTTTAGGCATGGAGGCCTGACCATGCAGTCTGGGCGTCAGTTTTCTAGGCATGTTTCCAGTTTTAGGCCTTGAAGAAGAAGATGGCAGTGGTTTAATATGCAAGTCAGTAGGCCTGAATACACCCTCAGAAGCCGGTGCCTGCACAGCGGCTCTGGACCCGTCCAAGGTAGAGACATCCGCAGGTCCAAGGTAGAGACATCCGCAGGTTCCACAGTTGAAGCATCTCACGGCATACCGGACTCCAAATGGGTCTCAGTAGAGGCCTGCGAATCTGAAGTAGCGGGTATCAGGGGCTGCAAAAGGGCCTCACTGAGTACCGGTGAACTGGGCGGCCTGTCTCTGTCTTTATCTTTGCTTTTCTTCGGAATGTCTGTAGTCGGATGGCTTACCGAAGACATATCAGGACAATTGAACCGAGCACCAAAAAATTTAGAAGCGCAAATATACCGACGACTGATTGTTTGTGGTTTAAATAAGGCACAAAACCGACAGTGAGTTACGTCGTAGTCAGGGCCTAAGCAAGGAATACATTACGAATGAAAATCTTTATGAGGCATTTGCTTTCCACAAGAAATGCAATTATTTACTTTTAGTGACATCGGTTTAGAGCAAGAAAAAGTTTCCCCAACAAGGTACTTAGCTTTTAGTTGAAGACTTTGTTTCTGATACTTGAAAACGAAAATTTCAGGAGTTGACCGACCGGCACTTGTGAACTGCTTCTGCTTCGGGCACTGCACAGCAAGAAAGACTGATGTAATGATGTCGGCTGCATGTTTTATACCCCTGACAACCTGATGTCACAGAAGAGACAGCAATCGATGCAGGACCCAAGACTTTGTTAATCAGGCCGACTGAGGGCTACCTGCAAGCAGATAACCCAAATGTAATGAGTGCAACATTGAAACACGAAGAACATTCCAGTGGTCTGTTTTTACATATATTTACACTGCAGGAAACCAGACTACCACAAGTGGTCCTGTGTCGTATTCAGGACTATAGCTGCGGTTCTCCTATATTAGTATAGTCACCCTTCTTGGAGTCTTTGTGGACAGAGATAATGGAAACAAAACTGCATGACATTGTGTACCTTCCTCATTCTAAATGGTGGCTTTTTTGGAAAACATGGCTGGCTTACAGTAACAGGAGGAAATCTGGGAAATAAGTAACAAAAAAGACCTTCCAGAGTGGTCACTGTCTTCTTTCTTTCTTGCTTATGTCACCATTTTATTTATCTTTTTTTATCAAAGCTAAAATTAAAAGTCATGAGCATTCCATTCTAATAAACAACGCAAAGCTAAACAATTAAAAAAAATCAGATAATTCTACAAAAATTAATTTCTCTCCATTGCTAAATTCAATACTATACAATCATCATCTATTAAAGAGTGGCATTTGAATCTAGAATTCACCACAACTTGTACTGCTCAAACTTTCCTCCAAAAATAAAAAAAAAACATGCAAATACAATCTTCATCAGAAATGCAAAAGAAATCACATTTACTATCTTATTTAAACGTAACAGTATTAAAAATTATGTCTAAAGATGTGAAGCAACCTTTTGTTTTTGCATAAAAACAGAGGTTATTTCACATCTATTCATAAATAAGACATTTTTAAAAATTGCTTCTAAACATGGAAGACTAAATGTACCCGGCTCTGTTTACGGTAGAAATATTCATATGCAGGCAGGAGGTGCTTATATTACTATGGGTTCCAGCTGCAGTTATACTGGATTAGTGCAAGTAAGCCACTGCAAATTAGTTAATTTAGCAGTTTGGCAAAAAAAAAAATTGCAGGGTACAACACGCTGTATCTTAAATCATTTGGGTGGTGTTCCCTTACAATATCATTGTAAGTCGCATTCAAAGTTTACTAGTTTGTCCACAAAAATAATACAATAAAATTTTTATGCCATCTACACATTTTACCCGACCTCCACAACTGAGTAGATATGTGTTCTGTGTGTCCAGTTCAACAACTGGAGCACAATTCTAAGACATCCCACTGCTATTTCTGGTATCAATAAAGAAAGCCAGTAAGCTTACATGAGCTGAATGTTGTCAACTGAAGAGAGTTCTAGTTTTCATCCATTTATACATTCAACAAAGTTCAAATTCAATACTACAAAACATCTATTAAATAGTGTTACTTGGAATATAATATTCATCTCAACTTGTACTGACACTCAAACTTTCCTCAGAGCAATAAAAAGAATGCAAATAAAATGTTCAGCAGAACTACAAAATAAACTACTTCCCTCATCCTATTTAAAAGCTTCAGCATTAAAGATTATGTCTAAAGGTGTGAAACAAACTGTTTTTTTGTAACAAAAAAAAAAAAAATATATATATATATATATATATATATATATATATGTACACACAATAACCTGTCTAGCACTACCATAACTGGAAAGTTGTTTCTCCATGCCTTATTTTGTCTTATAACCAGTTTAAGTAATTTCAGCATTCCCTTCCCTAAAACATACAGACAAGTAAGCTATACTTTAAAGTACTTTTTATCAACTTTTGTGAAAATCAAACATTTGATGCATATTAAACTGTTGGCGAAGGAGACGTTCTTTTTTCCTCTGACAATTTTTTAGAACACTGGCCACAACAGAATACTGAAACAGGGACAGATGTGACATTACTCAAGGCATGAGCAACAAAGTAATAGAAGGGAATAACCTCTTGCCTATCATGTCCAAAACCTTGGCTTCCTTATCAGACAGCAAGGCAGTAATGTGCTTTGGTTTGTGAGACCTGTGAAGAATTGAAGAGATGATAACAGAGTCTGCGCCCCTTGGATGCCTGTCAGGATGTGTTTGAACTCAGGGATTTACAGCAGACCTCTTTCTTGGACCGGACTCTCTGGATGCTTCCAAACTGTAGCGTGTTCCGTGAAGATGGAAGACTCAAGGCTCCTTATCTTACCTTCCTAGACACTGTTTTGAACACTTCTGGACATATGGCAGAGCAACAAGACAATACTTGTAAACTTCATGGAACTGTCCTCAAAGGATGGATGTTTTGATGGACATGGGTCCATTGGTAAGTAATAAGCTAGCTGCCTTTGCCAGCCATTTTAAGCCTAGCCAATTCCCTTCAAAGGAATGAGGTAAGCAACTTACTCATTATGTCAACCCCAGCCCCAAATTCCTGCTTAGGTTCATAGGTAGTTGTTAGGTTTGCAGTCCAGGGGACCACTGAGGAGACTAGCCCAAATTCTCAGATGCCACCAAGCACTGTCTGGTTAGGTGACGTGCTCAAAGTCAGACAGTAAGCAAATAAGGGTTGAGCAAGTCAAACCTGCACCATAGGAAAGTACAGTTGTGTAAAATCTTACCATTACAACAGATGTCCTTTTCTTCACTGTTGCAGTATTCATAACATTAGTGATCCCCTGTCTAGGGCAGCCATATGTCCAGCCAGTATACCAAAGCCTTAGGTTGCTTTAAGGTATGCAGTATGTCACACGTATGCTCCTCACATAGCTAGGGCATAAAAGTGACATCTGGACGCACTATCCGCAGAACTGAAAGCCCATTAGGAAAGCCAGTCCAAGGAAAACCAAGAGGTTACTAGTACATCCAGAAGAGAAACGGACCAGGGGGAGGAGGGAGTGAATACTGCAATAGCGAAGAGAAAGACATCTACCGTTATGGTAAGATTTTACACAACTGTACTATGTCCTTCCATTTCACCATTGCAGTATTCATTAGGGAGAGTGCCAAAGCTCAGGAAGAAACTTGGGTGCAGGAAGGACCAGCATAGCTCTGTAGGAAGCCATGAAGGATGGCCCTAAAAAGCAGCTCTAGCTCTGGAAATTCCATCCAACTTGGTAAAAGTATGCACAGAAGTCCGGGTAACTGCCTCTAGAACAGAATTAGTATCCAAACCCTTGAAAAAAAGCACCAGGAGAAGCCACAACTCCAGCAGAATGAGCCTTAACAGAATAAGGAAGGCTCTATCCATGAAAAGAATAACAATAAGAAACCCTTTGAAATCTAAGAACTAGCCTGCTTGGATACTGCGAATTCCAAGGACTTGGAATGAAAGGAAACAGGGTTGTCTATGCACATCTAACATGTGCAACACCTTCTTAATAGCAGATTGTGGAAAAAAGTAGTCAAATGAACAGACTGATTAAGGGTCAACTCATTCACCATCTTGGGCATAAAAGGATTAGTATGCAAGGACACCCTGTGCTTATGAAACATCAAAAAGTAGGATAAGCCATAATGGTTTGAAGCTCAGATTGGCGAAAGGGCTAACAAAAGAACTGTCTTCCAACAGAAATGTTGCAAGAAAGCTGAAGCTGCAGGCTCAAAAGGAGCCAGAGTCAATTTCTCCAAAATAAAATTAAGATCCCAGGGAAAAGGAACAGGCTTCCTGGGAGGACTAATATGAGGGGCACCTTTAGAAGAATAATCCAACCCAGCATCGAGCAATTCACACAGATAAGAGAGAACCAAAGGAACATCCAGAAAAAGTGTCTCCAGGTTACGAGAAAAGACACCAAAAAAAAACTCTTACATTTGGATAAGTAGGATTTCATAGTACTGGGTTTCTGGCCTCCTGCAGGACCCTAAGCACATCCTCAGAAAATAGTTGTATAAATCCTACCACCCACAGTGTCAGATGAAGAGTGGACACGTGGGGATGGATGAGAGATCCATTGTCTTGTGTGAGTAGGTCCATTCTGTGAGGTAACTTGTGATGACTGTCCTTGGCTAAATGCAGAAGAGGGAACCAATGCTGTCTCAGCCAAAAGTGAGTCACCAACAAGATTTTGAGGGTGTCCTCTCAAATTTTGAACAGGACTTTTAGAATGAGGGGAAGGGAAGGAAAGCATTAAGAAACATCCCCTTCAAAGAAAAAGAGAGGGTGTCTACCTTCCACACAAGAGGACCTGGGACTCGGGCACAAAATAGAAGATGTTGTCTGTTCAGATGGGAGGCAGAGAGATACCCCACTGATGGGAGGCAGAGAGATACCCCACTGGTGGACAATGTCCAGAAACACATCCCTGTGAAGCATCCACTCATGGGACTCAGTTAAGGATTTGTTCAGAGTGTCTACCACAAAGTTTTGACCTGGGAATATAAATGGTCTGAAAAGTCCCTTGAAACTGGACAGGAAGATCCCATACCAGGGGTGCCAACCGGCGAAGATAAGATCTTGTTCTCCCCGTTTGTTTACATACCACATCACTGTGGTGTTTGTCTGTAAACACCTTGACAAGTCTACAGCAGAATAGAGGATGAAAAGCCTGAAGAGCCAGCAGAAGGGATCTCATTTCTGACACTGATGTGCTCCTTCTTTTGAAGGGAGGACCAGAACCCCTGCACCTTTAAGGAGCCAAAAGCTGCTCCACATTCCACGTATCTGTGAACAGCTCCTGAGAGGGAAGAGGGGGATGAAAGGGAAGTCCTGGATTTAGAGACAACTGCTTGATCCACTAGTGGAATTCCTTCTTGAGGCAAGGTAGAACAGGAGATACAGATTCTAGGGGATGAGCATGATGAAGCCAAACTGACTTCAGGAACCAGTGAGACCTCATGTGACAGTTGGCCAGAGGGAGCATAAGGATGGTGGATGCCATTAAACCCAGAGCTCTCAGAAACTCACTGGCTGTAATGGAATCCAGAGAAAGAAGAGTTTGAAAGAAGTAAATGAGGGTCAAGGCCTTGGGAGGAGGCAGAGATGCCAGAAAAGGCACTGTCTGAATTCTGCAACCCAGAAAAACATAGTTCTGAGAATGAGTCAGAGAAGACTTCTTGAAATTTATTGTAAACCCCAGGCTCTGAAGAAGAGAGATGGCAAAATGAAGATTTTGCAACAGGATCTCTGGAGAGGAAGCCGGAAACAGCAGGTTGTCCAAGTGGGGAAATACTTGGATCTCCTGAAGCCAGCAAAAAGCAATGACAGCAGTGAGGCATTTGGTGAATATCCTTGGGGCAGTAGAAAGGCCAAAGGGCAAAGCACAGAAGTGAAAATGCCAGGAAGCAACAGAGAAATGCAAAAACGTCCTGAAAAGGGGGATAGATTGGAATATGGCTGTAAGCATCCTTGAGATCCAGAGACACCATATAAACGTGAGGAAGCAAAAGAGGAAACAAAGCCTCAAGAAACAACATTCGAACAGCGGGCACCCTCAGAAGTATTCAGATGACAGAGGTCTAGAATTGGTCTCCAAGTACCCTCCTTTCTGGGTATTACAAACACCCTGGAGCAAACCCCCTCCTCCTTTGGTACACAGGCATCTCCTGAACAATACCCTGAGTCAAAAGGTCCTAAATATACCTCTGGAAAAAAAGGAGAGCTGCTCCCAAGTGGTCCCTATCAGTTAACTGAAAAATCAGTTCAGCTAACATCATTGTCAGTGCAGCTACATCAAACATGCCATTCAAACTGTTAATACTGAAATTGTGGTACAGTGAGGGTCGGGAAAGTTGCCCTTTCCTCACTGTAGTGTGATCTTGGAGTTGGTATATATAATTAGTGGAGGGGGAGCACAGCGATGGGTATTCGATGAATGGCATTTCCGATGAAATGCTGTTCGTTGAAGTGACAGATCGATTAAGTGATACAGACCCATTCCCAAGGGGGCTAAGGAATACCCATAAAAAGGGGGAAGGGATTTCCACACCATGAAATACCCCTGGCAAATAATGGACAGAACCCAGGAATCCTGAGTAATCTGTAGCCAAACAGGAAGAGAGAAAGGGATGAAGAGAAAGAAGAAAGTGGATGGGAAGAACCGGACAGCCAGACAGCACCTGGTTTATCTGGAAAGGAAGACATCTGAGGCCTTGAAGTCTGAGTAACCTTAGCAGAAGGAGCCCACTTGCCACCCTTTTTACCCTTAGAAGTAGGGCCTGACTGCCTGTGAACAAAGGCTGGCTTATTGGGATAGTTTCTCTGAAATTTAAGAACAGGAGAAACAAATATGTTTGAGCTCCTATAAAGCCTTACCCTTATCCTAAAGGGACTCAAACAAATCAGCAGCAGCTTCACCAAACAAGTGTTTATTATCAAGGGGTACATGCATCAACTTAGCCTTGATATCATCAGGAAAAGATGAAGCCAAAGCCAAGAATACCTTCTCATCACTGACCCAAAAGCAGCAGCTCTAGAAGAAGCATCTACTGAATAACAACTACACTTGACAGAATGATGAGCCACCTGGGGGCAGTCCATAACAGGGAAAGAGCAGAAGTTTTACCCTTAGAGTATGTAAGATCAGAGATAACCTGACAAGCCTGGGATGGGAGAGCCAACACATACCTGGACATATGGGTATGATAATTAACACCCCTAAAAGCCAAGGTAGCCGAGGTGTAAACCTTTTTACCTAGCCTTTCCATGGTTCTGCTGTCTTTATCAGAGAGCAGTAACTTGGAGGAAGGAAGCAATTGAATGGGCTTGTCAGAGGCTACAGTCACCACTGAGAGGTCAGCAGGACACTGGTACAAAAATTTACAGTCCTCAAGCGCCCTATAAAACCGATCAGGTTTCTTGGGAGCAGGGGGCTGAGAATCTGGAGCTTTAGAGGCATTGGAAAACACATCCAACAAAGCAGCCAAAACAGGAGGAACGACAGAAGGTTTAGGAGATTACATCTGCAGCAACTCGTAGTACCTCTTACGAATCTCAGAGACCTAGCCACAATTCCATTTAAAGAACTCCATCCTTCTGGAGATGGTGTCCCCAAAAGAAATCTCTTCACAAGGAGTATCAGGACTTGTAGATTCCTCTTCCTCTGACCCACAGTCCAAAGGAGAAGAAATTTGAGAACAGTAAGAAAATAATTCCTCATCAGAATCCAACTCCTCCTCAGAGGAATCCTGTTTCCTGGGTCTTTTAAGCGGAATAGAGGACCAAGGGGGAGCTGGAACAGAAACACCCTGAAGAGGGTTCAATGCCATCATAGCACTAAACAAACCCCGAGTGAAGGCCTGCCACTCACTCTGAGGATCCTTAGGGGCAGGAAAAACATGTTTAGGTTTTTGTTTTTTCATTAATGGGATGTCTACCTTATAAAATGTGGAAGTCTCTCACCCAGCATGGTGTTCACTAATAGTAGTAGGGATGACTTCTTGGACTAAAATCTGAGGAACACCCTTAGGCCCCTCAGCAATGATCAACCATGGCTCCCCAGAATGTCCGAAATGGATGTGCTTACAGTCAGATCCCCACTGGCCTCCAACCCAGTTGCTGCAGAGGAATCAGTCAACAAAGCCAGGTGTACCTCTGGGCATGCACTCACCTTGGGAGAAACAGCTGGCGCAGGCTGAACAGTGGAAGATTCTGGCCTAGGCTTCTTGGCCTTCTTTCCTGACAACTGTCCTTTTGGTCGGGAAGTTGCCTCCATCGCATCATTCGTGAGATGTTTAAGTCAATGATTCTCAAGATACAGCACCAAAGAAGAAAATCTACTATGCAAAGTTTTAGGACTAAAAATCTGACAGAAAGAACAGGACAGATGGTTGTGTGATGTGCAAAGGCAAACCAGACACTGTTTCTGACCGTTTCTATGAGGAATCCATATCCCACACTGGCATTTACCCTTCTTGAATGACATGAAACCCCACAAGCAACAAAAAAACAAGTAAAAAGGGAAATCCAGTGGGGCACTTATCTGCAACAGCTCAGTGAGGCCAGCAATGGAATGCAGGCTTTCAGAGCAATGATCAAGAGATGGCGTTCAGACTGGTGGCAAAGAAGTTCCAAGGATGGTACGTCTAGAAGTCACCTTTATGCCTTACACTACGCATGACATACGGCATACCTTCGAAGAATCTAAGGCTTTGCTATACTCGCCGGAAGTCGGGCTGCGCTTGGCAAGGGATCCCTGATTTTATGAATGCTGCAACAGTGAAATGGAAGGATATCTACAGTTAACAGCCTTAAACCCTCTGCTGCAACTGTCAGACAAGAATATTACAATTCTAGCCAATAACCAAAAGTTAGAATCAAAACCTGTAACTTGTATCTATAAGGTAAAGACCTTAACCATTCTGTCATAGACCCAAAACTTTGGACTAAAGACCATTTCCTACACCTAACTCCAGCATGAGTCAAACTTGGCTCACACAAAAGGGGAGGTAACAAGAAGATATAAAGCAAGTACCGTGCAATAGGTAATGGGGCCCCAACACTCAGGGCAGTGTACACTGGTGGCCTTGCCTGATCATGAGAAGCATTGGGTCTACTGCTGGAAAACTGTGCCTTCTTCATGGTACACTCGCACACCTGTGAGGACACGTTCCAAGAGATGTCAAACAAGTGAATATTCAATGAATGGGTCATTTCCATGTGTCTAACTGGCGTGGAACTAGCTGAAAATCCTCACTGAACTCAGATATAACTACAGGAGTGGACTTTGCATTTCTAATGTAAATCGGAGTGTATACTTCACTGGGGAAGCTAAGTATTCCATATCAGCATGAATCCTTAATATGGGACAGTCAGTGCTGACACTGTGTGATCACCCAAAAAAGCAGGTGGGAAGTTGCATTCCTGGCTCTTGTCATGACCCCAAAAAGTAGGAGTAAACCTTGAGCTCATCACCTGCCAATGGTGTGGGATCATCAAATCACTGGACATGTGGCAGCTCATGATTAAAAAAGTAAGGCCACCTTATGAGTGGACATAAAAAGAGAAGGCTTTAACCAAAGTGTCGTCCCCGAAACAGCTAAGCATTTTGTGTCAATCAGGCAAAAAGTACAGTTGTGTACACTTACCATAAATGTAGAAGTTTGAGTGTATTCACTATTCCAGTCATTACATTTGGGTAATCTGCTGGCAGGTTGCCCTCAGTCGGCCTCATTAACAAAGTCTTGGGTCCTGCATTGGATGCTTTCCCTTCTTCTATGGCGTCAGGTCTTCAGGGGTATAAAACATGCAGCCGACGCCATTACATCAGTTTTTCTTGCCCCAGATGTCAGGTGCCCCCCAAAAGGGGAGCAAGATATATATATATATATATATATATATATATATATATATATATATATATATATATATATATATATATATATATATATATAGATATACATATATGTGTGTGAGCGTGTATAGATACATATATATATATATATATATATATATATATATATATATATATATATGTGTGTATAGATATATATATATATATATATATATATATATGTGTGTATAGATATATATATATATATATATATATATGTGTGAGATACATATATATATATATGTGTGAGATACATATATATATATATATATATATATATATATATATATATATATGTGTGTGTGTGTGTATAGATATATATATATATATATATATATATATATATATATATATATGTGTGTGTATAGATACATATATATATATATATATATATATATATATATAAACTTTAAAACACCAACAAATAGACCTCAAAACAAAAGCAAATACACCAACAAGGCTTTTAAGCACAGTAAAATAAACAAGAGGTATAGTAAGAGAAAAACAGGGGGCTGGAGGGGGGTAACCAGGACTGCAAAAGTGAATACACTCGAACATCTACATTTATTGTAAGTGTACACAACTGTACTATGTTCTTCATTTTTCACTGTTGCAGTCATTACATTTGGTTAGATTCCGAAAGCTATGGTTGGGAGGATGGATTTATACAGCATTAGGACCAGCTATAAGGCCCTGCAGGACAGCAGTGGCTTTAGAAAAGAAAGGTGAGTAGTAATGCTTGGTGAACGTATAAACTGAGCTCCAGGTAACAGCTTCTAGAATGTCTCTGGTAGGAACACATCTGAGAAAGGCTGTAGAAGTAGATGCAGCCCTGGTGGAGTGAGATCTGATCCCCTGGGGGATAGTTTTACCATGGTGCATATAGCTGAAACTAATACAATAGCTTATTCATTTGGAAATAGTCTGCTTTGAAATAGCCTTTCCCTCTGCCCCTGCAGCAAATGCCACCAGTAGTTGTTCAGTTTTTCTTAGAGATTTTGTCCGGTTTAAGTAAAATCTAAGTTGTCTGTGTACATCCAATGAATGCAGAATTCACTCCCCCTTGTTCTGTGGATTTGGGAAAGAAAGTTGGCAAATGAATGGTCTGATTAAGAGCCACACTGGATACCACCTTAGGCATGAAGGATGGATTGGTCCACATGAAAAATAATGAAAGGCTCCACTGCCATAAGAGCCTGTAATTCAGAAACCCTTCTAGCTGAAGTGACTGCTAAAAGGAAAGCTGTTTTCCAGGAGAGAAATTTAAGTCTGCAGTAGCAGCTGGCTCAAAAGGAGGGAGAGTGAGTTTTTCTAATACAAAATTGAGGTCTCAGGCAGGGGTTGGAGCTCTCTTGGGTGGTCTTAAGTTTTTTGCTCAGTTTTTTCTGAGATACTGCTTTAGCAGAGGATGAGAGAAGAGGGGAGGTTCTGTGTTGTAATGAGCTGAAATGGCAGCGGCATGGATTTTTATGGAAGAAAAGGACAGGCCCTTGTGAAGCATCTCAGTTAAGTATTGTAAAATCTGAGGAATATTGGACACTGCTGTGCTTATTCCTTTTGATTGGTTCCAGGCACAGAATCTTTTCCATTTGTCAGTTTAAGATTTTCTAGTACTAGGTCTTCTCGCCTGCAAAATGACATCCATCACAGGTTTGCTGAGGGATGCTAAGGGTGAATTTAGGTGATTAGCCACGCTGCAAGATTCAAAGTTTGAAGCTGAGTGTGCAGAATTTGGTTGTTCTGCTGAGACAGTGCGTAAGGTGTCTGAGGCAGGTGCCACAGTGGAAGGTGTGACACATTGTGCAGGAGTGGGTACCAGTGTTGGCGAGGCCAGTCTGGAGCAATCAGAATAATTTCTGGTTTGTCCTGTTTGACTTTTAATAGAACTTTGGAGAGCAGAGGCAGAGGGGGAAAAGCATAGACTGATAGGTTTTTCCAGCTGAATGATAAGAGCATCCACTTTCCAAGCTTTTTTGTGATGAGTTCTTGTGCAGAATTTGCCCAACTGATAGATCTTTTTGCCTCACGCCAGAACTATGTCTGGACTCCCCCATTTGCGTGTCAACATGTTGAAAATCCGTGGTTCCAGGTTCCATTCGTGTGGGTCCATGAGATTTCTGCTTAGTCTGCCAGAGTATTCTGCCTTCCTGGCAGAAATTGAGCTTGTAGTTGTATTTGGTAGGTCAAGGCTGTGTTCCACAATGCCATGGCTAGTCTGCATAGGGGGTAGGAATGTGTACCCCCCCTGCTTGTTTATGTACCTCATAACTGTGGTGTTGTCTGTCTTTATCATTAATTGTCCTGTATGAAGGTAGTCCTAGAAGGCTGTCAGTGCATTCTGTACAGCTAGCATCGCTTTCCGATTGATATGAAGGTGCATTTGATTTGGGCTCCATTTGCCCTGAATGCACTTCCCTGCCAGATGAGCCCCCCCAAGCATAGTCTGATGCGTCTGTAGTTAGGGTTTGGGCGGCAGGGGGTGGAGTAAATGGCAGTCCCTTGTTTTGGTGGCAGGCCTCTGCCCACCATAGGAACTCTAGTTGCAGGCAAGGTATGATAGGAATCATTGTTTCCAGACTGTGACAATGTTGACTCCATAAACTTTTTAAGTACCACTGAAGTTTCCTCATATGCAGTCTTGCATATGGAATTAGAAGAATGCAGGAGGCCATGAACCCCAAGGCTTGCAGAATTTGTCTTGCAGATAGCAGGGTTTTTGTGGCCACCTGTTTGAAGTAAGTCACCAACTGAATTTGCTTTTCTGGTGTAATGTAAGCTATCTGGGCAGTTGTATTCAAGCTTGCACCCAGGAATGTAATTTTTTGAGAGGGTACCAGTTGTACCCTACACAAGTTGGAACCCTTTTTACAAACGCCAGATGCTTTAGAGGAATGTACTTGTTTTCTGCCTGAATTAGACAATCGTCCAGGTATGGATATATTTGAATATTTCTTTGCCTGCATAATGCAATTACTGGAGCCAGGCACATTATGAAGACCCTGGGTGCAGTAGATAAGCCAAAATGCAGTGCAGAGAACTGGTAATGCAAATAACCTGCTTTGAAGCGGAGGTTTCTTCTGCAAGATTCCCTGATTGGGATATGCAGGTAAGCCTCTTTTAAATCTAGAGTTACCAACCAGGCATCTTTGCCTAGCATAGGAAGTAACTGTTGAAGAGTCAGCATCTTGAATTTTGGAATGTCCAGAAATGTGTTTAGAGTAGATAAGTCCAGAATTGGCCATCCATTTGGGATTGGCAATGTGTGGAAATGAAATCTGTAATCCCTGGGATAGTATATTTAAAACCCATTTGTCCTGGGTTATAAGTTGCCAGTTTCTTGCATGAAGTGCCAGCTTTCCCCCCAAAGGGGTGGCTAAAAGATAAGTGCTTGGTGAGTGTAGGGGGAAGTCACTGAGACTGTTTACCATAGGGAAGTTCCTTGTTGGTTCCAGATTTGGAGGTGGAGGCACCCGATTGTTTTGTTCTAAAGGTCCCTTGTGACTGAAACCTTTGGAATATCTGGGTTTGACTTGAGTGGCTCTCGAAGTAACTGGAAAGGACAAGTTCTTAGTAGGCCAGTGCCTACTAAATCTTGGAATTTGCACTTGTAAGAAATCTTTCACAGTTTGCATAGATTTAGCTTTATCTTCCATCTTTTTTAAAACTTCTTCAGCCTTATTACCAAAAAGACGGTCCTGTTGTAAAGGAGCATCCAACAATTTTGCTTCAACATGATCAGGCAGAGTTTGCTCTTTGAGCCAGGCATGCCTTCTTAACACAGACCCAGTTAGAGCAGCCCTGCAAGAGGCCTCCAAAGAATCAAAACCACATTGCAAAGTATGCTTTCCAACTTGTTCAGCTGAATGCAATAAATCCTGTAAATCTTTATTTTCCACACAGTCAGAAATTAACATAATTTTCTGTTTTAGCAGTCCCATAATATGCTGTTGATATTTAAGCATATGAAATTGACAGTTTAAAGCCCTGATTGCCAAGTTAGCAGAAGTGTAAACCTTCTTACCCCATATCTATCCAGCGTCCTGGAATCTCTATCAGAAGGGGTAGGATTTTTATCAGTAGTGGCTTTAATGCCCTTGAGACCCTGAGAAATGGTTTCAGGATCTGCAATAGGATTTTTGAAAAGGAATTTGTGGGAGTCAGGAACCCTATAGTATCTGTCTGGCTTACAAGGAGCCGGGGGCAGAGAATCAGGAGCCATACTAGATTCTGAAAAAACATCATCAACAATGTCAAGAACAGGAGGTATAGCCAAAGGCCTATGCTGAGGAAGAAGAAGAAAATCCCTAAGTCTCTTTTTAGATTCAGAGAAATCCTGACTTTCCCAGTGGAAATGTTCCCTTAAGGTATGCAAAGTTTCCCCAAAAGAAAAATCCTCAGGGGGAGAAGCAGAAGGAATGAAATCTTCTGTATCAGAGTCCTCATAAGTAGGTATTGACAAATCCTGTTCATTAGAAGAGTCAGAAGAAATAGAATCCTGTTCAGAAGATTCATAATCAATGTCTTGCCTAGGCCTCTTAGAAGGAGGGGCTGGCTACCCCTGATTAGAGTAATTAAATCTTCAGCAATTTTGATAATTTGTTTTTTAGGTATAGGGGCCTGCACATGTGGCCCAGGCGTCGTTTTTTTAGACACAGATTTAGATTTTGGCCTTAGTTTTGAATATGGCATCGGTCTAATATACAAATCTGTAGGTCTGAAAACACCCTCAGAAGCCGGTGCCTGCACAGTGGCTCCAAACCCATCTAAGGTAGAGACATCCGCGGGTTCCATAATTGAAGCATCTCGCAGCATACCAGACTCCGAATGGGTCTCAGTAGAGGCCTGCAAATCAGAAGTAGCGGGTGGGCTGCGAAAGCGCCTCACTGAGTACCGGCAAACTGCTGACTGGCTTAGGAGAAGCGTCGTCAGTTTTGGACCTCAACGGTCTGTCTCTGTCTTTTTCTTTGCATTTTTTAGGTATTCCGGTAGTCGGATTGATAACCGACGACATTTCTGGGTAATTAAATCATGAGCCAAAAAATTTAGAAGCAAAAATATACCGACGTTTAATAGTGCGTTGATTGAATTTAGCAAAAAAACGACAGCAAGGTACGTTGTGGTCAGGGTCTAGGCAAGGAATACAGTACAAATGAAAATCCTTATGAGGTATTTGCTTCCCACAAGTAATTCAATTATTAACTTTTACTGACATTGGTAAGGAGCAAGGAAAAGTTTCCCCAACGGGGTACTTAGCCTTAGCTTTTAGTTGAAGACTTCGGTTCTGAAACTCGAAAATGAAAATTTCAGGAGTCGGCCGGCCGGCACTTGCGAACTGCTTCTGCTTCGGGCACCGCGCGGCAAGAAAGACTGATGTAATGGCATCGGCTGCATGTTTTATACCCCTGGAGACCTGACGTCATGGAAGAAGGGACAGCATCCGACGCAGGACCCAAGACTTTGTTAATCAGGCCAAATGAGGGCAACCTGCCAGCAGATTACCCAAATGTAATGACTGCAACAGTGAAACACGAAGAACATCCAGGAAACAAGTAAAGGACACTGCTACTGATTTCTGTGCATACCACCCTCCACAGCCTTCAGCCTCCCTTCTAATGATGCAGGCTTCAAGCCTGAACTGCTGGCACGTACGACGCTGCCACATCATCATGCTGTCCTCTGGGAGTAAGGGAAGTGCTGGTAGTGGTACTGGCTAGTGATCCAACAATCGCAGGAACAAGCTAATGGTTTACATGCATTTTGGGCACTGATGCAGAAACACTCCACTGATCAGCATTATGATACAATTTAAACTGTGTTTAGTGGCAAACAGCAACTGGGGAGTTCTGGACCTGTGTGTTCCTGTGTACCCTCTTAGTCTTTCATGTGATATCACCATGTAGGCTGGCTGGAGTCATGCATAAATCTGAACAAGAGAACTAGAGACATTTCTGAAATTTGCACAGATGTGGCTATAGCACAAGAGGAAACAGTAGCAGTTACCCACTACTAAAGACCATTTAAGTCAGATCCAAAACTTTTTCATACATCAATGTCAACTTTCCAGATTCCCAAAGTTGGACAAGGACTAACTACTCTTAGCAAAACATTAAAGTTTGCAGTTCAGCACTGACCTATTACTAAAACAGTCTTTATTGTAAAACACTAGCTGTTCCTGTTTTACTATCCTGCTGTTCTCAAGATACTGCATAACAGTTTTCTAGGTTGCTTAGGGAATACTTTTCTGCCCTAAAGTATCAAATTTTTTGTTTTCAATTATTCAGTCATTGACTTGCTTTTTAGAAGGACACAGATGTAATCAACTTGTGAAACCAGCAGTGACCGATGTGAATTGAGATATAACAATCCTAACTGCTTAGTCTGAGATCTTGTCTTCCTTGGGACTCCCAACACTCGTCACACTTCTATGAAGATACTGCTGCTGTACAACTTACTAAATTGCCTGTAGCATAATGTCAACAAACATAATGGTAAAGTGTTGTTTGTGCAGTATAATATAAATAAGTTGGAATATATCACTGTCTTTATATAGTGCAGCCCGGCAATTCTGTTTTTTTTTTTTTTTGATAAAAAAATTCTGCTTGTTGTTACAAACTTACACTACAAAATAAATGGCAGTTAGGTTGCTTCGCCAGATGTTGCTAAATTAAATCAAAGTAAGGAGAGATGCTATAAAACTTTAACCCCTTGTTTACAGTCCAATTTCCAAAACAGGACTGTACAAAATGCTAAGAGGTGTAATTCACTTCTGGGGATGACAATATTTTTGTCTTTATTATACACGTGCAAATTGGGCAACCAATCAAGTCAAGTCATTCCGCGTGCATGCTGATAGGCCGAGAACACATAATGGGTCCATTAATTTCCAAATTTATCAGAACAAAAAAAAATATATAGACAAGACTGATACAGAGCTGTAGCTTTTTTTTTTACTGTAGAAAGGGCTTAATTTTGCAAAGCCTCAAAAATGAGATTGAACTGTAATATTCACAGACACATTGTCAGAAACTGGACAAACAGGTTATCAAGTCAGCAGAAGGTAACTTCTGAAACTGAAACGTTACCCACACAGTGACAGAAGTACATTAGGGACACCCTCAACTAATGGAAATAAATATGACAGCCCAAAAGATAAGAAAGTAAAGGTCTTAACAGCGATATAAATATGCTGTTCTTCAGCATACCTTACATTATGACAGCAGACATAATTTAAGATTCTCATTGTTAGCCAGTGCAATTTAGGGCTCTACGGAGAGTTACACTGAATCTAAAATTCATAAGATATGATCAAGTAATCTAGGGTTACAGCATACCCTACTATAAACAATGCATTTCAATCACGTGACAGATCTGAGACACCTAGGCTAAAGTACATTTATGAAATGCACTCCCTGACATAAGACTGCTATGGCGCACACAACTACATCCTCATCTCAAGATGCACCAGAGACTCAAAAAGGAGAAAAAAAAACTTTTGTGCTCTCTGCTCCCCAAAACGTGTTACAACTGAAACGTTATTATCAGTAAAAATATTTAGTAATGCAGTACTGCAGGCAACATGATTATGCAGTCAGAAAGTTTTGCTTTGAAATGGTTTGGAAAGAGAAAAGGCCCCATAACATAGACAAACATTACAATTTTACAAGGTACCTATAACACAAAGAACCTCTCACATTACCCTCCGCCTCCGGCTGCAAGCGCAGGCTTCATTGCACCGTTTTGTGGTTGAAAAGTGCTGGCTGGACTTTCACATTCACTATGGATCCATATGGCACATGGTTTACAATGCGGAAACTCTGTGTCTCCCTGCAGTTCATTCCAGTAAAAAAGGTGTTGGAGAGAAAAACATTTGGCACTATTTCTTTTTTTCATCCATGATGTCCACCACCAAGGCTTGTTAAAAATGACAGTTCAGCAGGTATCTAGATCTAGATTCACACTGTAGACTGTTATATTATCCCCTGGTAAAGAGTAAAGCAAGAAATACAATACAGGCACTAAACATACAACAGCAATCTGATGCACAGCAACTTCCAGTGGACAGCATCTGTTAGAAAATGCAAATTGGCTTGCACTTGAATGTTATTTTATAAAGAAAACAAATTGCATCAAAATAAAATAAAAAGGGTTTACACTGTATACAAAATATGATGAACAAAAGAACACACAAGCAAAATCAATCCATTGTTTACTTTCTTGAAATAACCACATCCTCACTCAAAAGCTGAAATACATTTCATACTAATAATTTCTGCACGTATTTAATAAAAATATTAATGAGAATTAGTATTCCCCATATCCTTCTAACCACTTAATTTTTTGTGAGTCTAACCAGCAGGATAATTTCCTGTGTTAATTGCCCAAGGTAAATAAAAAATATATACATACATAATCTCAGTACCTGCATCTGTTGGAGTAATACCCACACCCATCACCATCTCCCCTTTGCCTTGATTAAGAGATGTGCTTACTGGCACAGTCTACAAACTCCACATCCTCCAATTAAAATAAAATTGTTTCTTATTACTGATTTTTAGAAGAATGCTTTCTGAAATAAACCTAAGACATTTCCCATAACTTAGAAGGGCATACATAAACAGAGACCCAGGACTACTGTTACACTGGAAGCAGGATTAGAAATCCTGCTCAAAGTTATATAGACTTGTTATGAGCAGAATCATACCTGCATATGACTTCAGACCTGAAGTGCACAGATATGATGACAGAATTTCTTAAATTCAAGGAAATTCTCCAAGCACGATGTTCTGTATGACAGTCATCCTGAAAGCTATGCTCCTACAGCAACACTACCTCAGAATGCCAAGTGGTTGAGTGTGTACATTAGTCACAGACTTAAGAAGGAAATGCTACAGATAGCAATCCACTTAGTGGCACATGTTTTAAAAACACTTGAAACATGGCAACAGATCTTTCAGTGACAGACAATAATGCAGTTAACTATCTACTTGGACAGTGCATAGCTAGAGGCTTCTCTTCCTAGCATGGAGCAAAACAGACAAACGGGTGATTGTTCTGTGAACATCTTAGGCTTGCAATAATACCTCCACAGCATGCTACAATTAACTCCATTCAGAGTCTAAAGGAAAGACTGGAAGGTGACAGGAGTGATAGAAAGACACCTTAAACATCACCTATGTGGAGGATGGGGAATGGTCTTCTAAGAATACTTACATCTACAGAACACCAAGAATCACTTCTTGTACAACAAACTACCATTCTAATATTCTTTTGGCCAAAGTGACAGCCACCAAAAACCCAGTTTTTCAAGATGCACACACGAGGGCCACAGGAAAAGTTGGTTTGAAAGGAAGCAAAAGGCTCTCAAGCATAAAATTAAGAGAACAAGAAAATGACTCCTGTAGGAAAAAATCAAATACAAAACTGCTCACACACAAGAAATGCTTGATCAGCCTATGCTGGACGAAATATCTCACTCAGAGTCACTGAAGGTAGACATGGACAAGGGCTATGTCTTCAAAGTAAAAGGCCTCACACTAAAACCAAAGGAGTTGAAATAGGTCAAGCAATCCTGACTCTAAAAAGAAAATATTCACCAGATGAGTGTTGGTATAATGTCAAAGGCTTGATACAGGGTTTTGATTCTAACCTCTGGTTATAAACTAGGCTTGTAAAAGTCAGCAGACTGATAGCCTAGTATTTGCATACAAACCTGTGAACCAAACCAAGATCTTCCATGGAAACATTCCCATTTGGCATTATAAGAGGAGTAAGCCAAGGTTACTGAATAGCTAACAAAACACAGGGTTACTCCTTCAGAGAAACTTTGAGAGAAAAAGATGCCTTCTGAAAAACGACTGGCTCTCACAAGAGACTATCTAATACGAACTGCAGCCACAACTGCTAGACTCCTTAAGAACAGAGAACTAGGTTCTCAAGAGCTATTCTCTAACACAACAAACACTAGGAAATAATGAAGACAACAAAGTGTCAGGAAAGCAACAGTTTAAAAAAATACCCTTCCTTGTAAGGAAGAAGGTATCTATTACCCATTCTCCTCTAATCAACTGGAGAGACTACAACTGTGCATTAAAACCTGTGAAGATAACAAGGTGTAGGCTTCTCAGGATACTCACTGAAATGACAGCAATGCATTTTCTGGATGAATCCAGATGTGTTGGCTGTCCACTCAAGGCATCTGCAAAGCACTTCCAATCTCTTGGAATGTACATTAATACCTGACAGAAGTAGAATACCTATACTTTCAGCCTCAAAATACTTCAATAAATGATATTAAGACCTTGCCCTTCTCTGTCTGGACAATACTGCAATGCTGGAATACTTGAATAATCTGGTCAGATGGGAGGAACCAGCAAAACAAGGATTTCTGAAGCCTTAAGGTGTAAAAAATAGCTTCAAATCCAGTAATATATTTGCAATTAATTTTCTTTCCAAACAGCAACACAGTCATTAGGAATGAAAAGCACCTAGGTGTACTCTCTGTAATGAGGCACTTACAAAAAAATTTTGCTTGGTATGGAAGAAGAAAACAGAAATGCTTCCACATGTGGGTGTGAAGCAGAAATGTACGAACCCAAAATGCTAGCAGAGATAAAAGACTAGGACGACATCTTAAAAGTCATGAGGATTTAGCAGTCAGTGGAGTGGACTGTTCACCACACAACCAAAGTAGGCAGATGAGAATTAGGAAATGTTACAATGCCCTGTCCAACAATACCTCTCCAGAAAGAATAATAAGTGAGTGTAAACGCTGGACTGCTGAGAAAAGTACTCAATTTACAAACAATCACTTCTGGCACATGCACTTCCAACAAAAAGTCCAACACTCATGCAACAATGCCATTATGGAAATGGCTTGCCTAAAGTGTACTTTCAGAAGGGGAACGGTATGAATCAAGAGGTTAATTTCTGAGGTCTTGAGAGGAAAAAGGCTGCTTTGAACGAGAGACAAAAATAAGCAAACAGGCTAGGTGCACTCCTGACCTTTGCAATGTAATTTCATGCTTTGCATATAACCGGGATGGTGGACAGTCTGGTTGAGCTCATGTAAATGCCTCAAACCTGGAAGAAGGGTATCCATGTGGCAGGTAACTTAGAAACAAAAATAACAATACAGTTGCCATTATGGTCTTCAGGATTAATGATGAGCAGCAAAAATACATTATCAACTTTTAAATGCTTTGACAAAATATAGAAATGTGGGTCTGTGCATAAAAAGCATGCAAGGCACAAAAAATGTGTCACTTAAAACTGCCAATTTAAGCAAACGGATGTAATCCTCTACATTCCAGGTTTTCAAAATGGACTTCAGGTTTTTCACAGAACGCTTCAAACACTCATGCTAATTCAAAGTATCCATGTCCTAATTCTGATAACTTCTGCAAAGGGACAAGCCACAGGAAAACTGATACAAAGACAATTCATCATCATCAAAGTCCTTGCTGACATTCCATGGAGAAGACCATGGGGGGGGGGGGGTCTGTGGTCTGACATCATGAATCCCCCACCCCCCGTAACAGAGTCCCAAGCCTTCAACCATTGATAATGATACCCTTCTAACAAAGTATTCATTACAGTGAGTCAGCATCATGGAAGAATCTACCCATGCAAATGTCACTGCTCAGGAGAATAAGTGGATGTCTATCCAGAAGATTAACTCTAACTGAAAGAGGAAATGACCAAAGAGAGGAGGTGGAAGGGAGCTGCTGCTGAATCACTGAGCTCTGAGGAACATGCAGACCTTGAGGATTGTAGGCCTTTGCTCCTGATCCCTTACCTTGTGCATGTGACTGCATGTGACCCACATAAAAAGTGCCCTTAGACTGAGGATTCAAATCATTTATGAAGAGATACGATAGTTCCACACTCATTATCCTTAATTCCATTTCTGCAGGCAGTAACAAAACTGACATATGAACAGCAGTGGCAGTCACACACTGATGAATTACTGGCTACTGTAGCAGTACTGACACAATGCAAACATCCAAAACAGAGCACAAAAATCTGCCGAAGATCCTACTTTGCTATCTGCTGACCACACTGGCACACAGCTAGTCTATGTGGCTTAGTACCAGGCATTTTTGTGGAAGTGAATGTTGCTGTTCTCCTGTGACAATTGCAGGAAAGCAATCTAGACAAAGAAAACAGATGGAAAGAAATGGTGACTGTGGTGGTGAGTGTGTCATTTAACAAAGACAGAGGAAACTGTCAGAGTGAGCAAGGGTTCCACGTATATAGGTAACTGTATTTTCTATACCGGGTTTTGAGCACAGGAAATGAGCACCTTAGTGTCTTAACTTCTAGTCAACTTGAAGTATGATCTTTGGTTTGGTTTGTAGCCCAGACACAGCAGCAGTTACCTGATCTGTTGCGTTAAGCACCTTGAACACCACACCATTCTTGTAATCATCAGTCATACAGCCTAACATAATTAACTGTGATGAAAGAAGTAGTAGTATAATGAACCCTTTAAAAATGTACCCAAAATAAATATTATACATTCATGATATGCGAGACATCTCAGCAATAATACCTGACCTTGCCATCATATCCAAACAACTTTTAACAATAAAAAAACATTAAAGATAGCATGTGCACCCTGCCCATTCCATTTGTTAGGCTACGTGCAAACATTGTATGACCGAACCCACAATCACGAACAACTGCAGACCAAGACCACAGATGATTAAGCATCTGTTTTTTTTCCACTGGTAATTTTTACATGAATTTCCACATACAGGGGGGAAGCTCCAAAGATCAAAATTAATGACATACTCCAACAGACCAGTGTGAGGGCGGTGGGCAGTTGACTATGTTGTCACAGACAGAGGATTAAAATCAGGAGCTGGTGTGTGGAGCACACCCTAGCCTGACTGCCTTTTCCAAAGTTCAGTAGGGTACATAATTACTACAACAGTTCCCACAGAATGCCAGTGGAAGCTGCAGGTACAGCACTGATCACGTGAAAAACAGAAGACAGATGCTACTAAGTTGTGGTGCTAGGAACTCTGTTCCTACTGTAACAATGCACTGGCTGCCAATATGCTTAGGGACTGCAGAGTCTGTGAATGAATGCCAGGAATGCTAAGGTACTCTACATTCATTAACAGTTTAAACTTCTGTATGTTTTATGTTCAAATGCCACATACAGCAAGTGATATCCACGGCAGAAAAGACTTGCCTTCCAATACAAGAATTCTGTTGATGGATATGGTTGTTCATGTCTCAAGATTTTGAGGATTGTATGAACTTTCCAGGAGCAATGCTGAATAGAATGAGAAGTGCAGGCTGTATTGTGGCCATGCAGGAAGTGCAGAAACTGTCACTGAACTTTGCTAACTACACTGTTAATTACAGTCACTTGTTTAGTTCTGTTTTTATTTTCAGAAATACATTACCATAATACAGAAAGTTTTCCTGGAATGGAACTATGTCATGTATTTATTTCAGCAGCCACTATACTGGTCATTGCAGGCTTTGATTTATTTATTCTTTTAAACTTCTGAAGCAGTTCATATATCTACAAAAATAGACTGCTGTTACTTGAGATGTATTCATTCCAGCAATAGGTATTCAAACTTATGTGCCCTCTACCAAGGTTTTCCTTTCTTGGCTAGCCATGAACAGTGGTTTCTGCTGGATTGTATGAACACTAGAAAGGCATAAAACTCAGAACAAGTTGCATAAAATTTAAAAGTTCTCTCCATCCACAGATACTCTGTTTCAATCCTTTGTGCCGAGGCACATAATTTGGAATTTCACAGACAAGAAAGGAGACACAAACCTTAAGTTTTACTGTTTGAACACTTTAGTGTTTTTTATATTTAATGTTTTAATAAATATCATAGACAGCTGCTCAAAAATTAGGTTATTCTTTTTTCTATAGGTTATATGCTTCTTTCAATTCTTTTTTGCATCATATAGTTTACTAAATACTGATGCAGCTAAATGTTGATAGGAACATTTGCTCTGTCATGTTACTGCTTTTAAAACTGGTTACCTTACAGGCACAAATTTAAGATCTCACAGCTTTGCCCTATGGTTGTGGGCATTTTTTTGCTGCAGTCTGATTGCACAACTGCTCAGAAAGAAATATGCAACATTTTACCTACCTTTTAACAGATATTTACTTAATACTACAACTCAGTAAGAAGAAAGAGTTTATTTAGATTTGGGGTACTTGATTAAAAACAACCAGCATTACAGCCAAGTAATAGCTTCCTAGTGTTGCTACTATTTCTTTTTTAGTCCTGTCATATAGATGGGTATGACTATATACCCTTATGGGATAAATTAGTATTAAGTGTACCACCTGAGCACTTATGTGACCTAGGGACCACAATCCCACCAAGAAATGTCAGTTTATCACTTGGATTATTTAGTACGCTTCAAATATATTGGTAAAAACTGATATGGCACTTTTGTCCTACCTAGTGGACACTTCGGCAACTGTGCTTGCTTGTGTAGATGACTAAAGAGCAGTACACAGTATTTTAACTACATGTGAATTTGTTTTATAGAAGATACCAGCTTACTATTGCATTGTTGTGAGATTACAGTTGAGATATCACACATCAAAAATATATAATTGCTGGCATTGTCTTTTTCCTGTGACACCACTATGGGATAAATCAGCATGACCTTTTAAGTGTACCACTTCAGCATTTATGCAATCTACAGAGCCTAGACTACTCTGTCCTTAAGACGTATTTGTACCTTTTCTGAGACTCGGGCACATCCTTGCATCCCCATTTAATATGTTCCCTCATCCAGTTAAGAAAATCTCTGAAGATGTCTGTTGGAGGAGAACCTGGGGGCATGGTACACTCATGTCCGTAATCAGGCTTAGTGCCGAGGAAATCTGCTCTCTATAGATCACATTTTACTCATCTCGGGCCATATACAGAAAGTCAGTAAGCGTGTCCCTCTAAACTTTATTAATATGACAGGAACGGGGAGGTTCTTTGTTAAAGAATGAGTTAGCAACTGATTTTTTTTTTTGTATTGCAGATTTGCCCACACATTTGACAACCATTTAACTTTACTACAGTGACCTAACAGCAGCAGAGTTCTAGTTACTTTACACAGAAAAAACATTAGTAAATAATGAGTTATGGCAGGGTTACAGCAGCAACATGTGCTTAAGTTCAGAAATACATTAGGTTTTTTGCATCTGCTAACTTTTAGCAACATGATTATATAGCAGAGTTCTAGCTCAGGAAGCAACAGGTAGCTGCTGATTTGTTCTGACAACAATCCCAATGTTTCCTATGATGGAGACTAAGGTAATGGAAGATAAGTATGAAAACACTTGTCAATTTCAAAGGCAAAGCAGAAAAAGCTAAGAAGCAATAGATACGGCTACATGTACTGGCAGAGCAGCACTGGGATAATAGATGCTTAGTGTGACATCAGGTCACGCACCCATTTTTCTGCCACCAAGGCAGCCCCGGTCACAACACCAATTCAAAGCAGTTATACAGGGACGGTGGCAGAGAATAGTGGTTTACATGTCATTACTTACACACCACATTCAACGAAATAAAAATCAAGGTGACCACCATGGCTGTTTTTAGCCATGGTGGTCATCTTGATTTTTATTTTGTTGACTTTATTTGTACAAGATCGAACTTTGGTTGCTTGTGGTATTTTTCTGTTTGCATATCATAGAATCTATGCAGCTTTGTATGTCCAGTAGATGGGGGCATCAGTGGCTCACATTGAAAAAAATGGGGCCACTGGGAGTCTTAACGCTTGAAAAGATTATTTGCATGGATAACTACATCAAATGTTCCTTCTCCATGTCAGCTCATGCATAAACAACAAGGAACATCTGGATGGTGGAATATTTTGAGAACAAGTAATTGGCAATATGGGTTTCAGTATCCAGCACAGAACCATTCAATGGATATAGTTTCTGGGGTATGATGTTTTTGAGTGTAATCAGTTGGCAACATTTCCTAAAAAGTACTCTGTCAGGAGTACCGGTCGAGCAAATTAGTACTACTAAGAAAACGATTTTTTTTGAGCTGGGATACAGGATCTGAATTGCCTAAACATTGTAAGGCCTTGTTAAGTTTAATTCTGGTGGCTGCCAAAAATGCAATTACTACAAAATAGAAATCAAAGTGTAAATCAGTCATACTTGAAGTAGTGAAATCATAAGACATAAAAAAATAGGAAGTAGAATCTTTTAAAAAGGGTAGGAGTAAGTTACATGGAAAATTGGAAATTGTGGGAACAATACATACAGAAAAATGTTTTGGAAGGGGAATGTGGTCAAGAGAAGACAGGAATTGAACAATGTATGTAATCTTGGACCGATTACATTGCACAGAGGATTGTATGTGATGTATGTTTGTAAATGTGAACTGTTTAATATGGTTTGATTACTTTTATATTAATGTTAGTCTGCCTACCTATGTCGCTGCTGATAATTCAATAAAGGTTTTTTTTTTTTTAAAGGGTCCTGGGGTATCAGTTGGTTTTAACTCAAGACTGAGCTGGCATGGTAAATAAAACACTGGGTTACCTCAGAAATAATTGTGCTTCATTTACAAGGAAATGATTTGCACCTATAAAAGAACTGAAAGTGTGAAATGCTGTGAGATAGAATGATTTCTTTTAGCGAAGTGACCTTAGCAGCATATGTTGTGTTCTGAAGCAGTACAAAGGTTAAGGCGGTGCACTTTAATTTCATGAAGGGTAGAATAAAAGTTTAAAAGGACACAAAATGAATTCATGAGGAAGACAGGACACAGAAGGATGGCTTCTATCTTGGCCATCCACTGATTAATGTAATGAGATGGACAGCAGGTATGGAGCTCAATGGCTAAGCCTACAATAAGCCTTATGAGATATGTGCTTGGTGGAAGGAGGAGTTTTCACTTCTTTGTGGGAAAGCCAGGGATGTTAAGAGAGGAGGAGGACACATGACTTGTCAGCTGGTCTACACAAGTATGACTGCCTGGGGGGAGGATACCACAACTGGTAGTCAGTCATCTCTTGGCAGACTGTAAGATGACTCATACAAAACTTGGCAGTCTAGAAGCGGATATCAGCAGTGCACACTGTGTAGTATCCCCCCCCACCAAAAAAAACAAACTACCTTTTACACACCTCCTGGCTTTGGTCTGAATGATTTAAGTAGGACACAAAAGGATGGCCTGAGTGGAAGTCTTGCTGTCCTCATACCGCAGGACCCTTAAAAAAAAACACCTTTACTGAAGTATCACATGCGACATAGATCAAATAAAAAAAAGTAGCTGTGTACATTTAACTCCAAGCTTGTCTGCCTCTAATTAGAGATATGTCTATAGTCGGTCTACAATAAAATAAGGGATGACAAATTATATCGGTCAAAAAAAGGAAGGCCATTAAATATAGTCTGGAAAAATATTTGGAATGTAGAGTGATTGCTGTCCAAATGAACTTTGGCAATTAACTGACCCACACTCACTAGCCCTACAGAGTTCTCTTGTCAATGTTATTCAGGTTGACATAACATAAGGCCAGCAGGGACTTCCACTCAGCTGGTCGGGGTGATGAGCAAGCAAATCTTACTAAAAAACACAAACAGGTAAAAGCATCACGCTTTCACACCGCACAATGTCCAACTGATACAAACTGAATGAAAATTGACTTGGTATTGCATCCTTCCAGAGGCTTTCAGCAAGGATACACAGTTAATACTTATTTAATAATGTATCAGTCTAAAGCACATCACACCTTACACTTGGCACCTCTCTAAACAACGATGGCTAGTAAATTAACAAATGCAAATGAAAATTGTAATGGTAAGTTTTACACTGCAAAAGAAATATTCCCTCAGGGGAAGCTCCAGAATAGACGAGCATTCATAAAACTGGTAAGTAAAAAACTTTATGGAAACTACACCAGACTCATTATTGCATAGAACACATGTCAATTCTGACACTTGTCAGTTTAAATCATAGGATTAAGGATTTCTCAGTCTTGCCAGAACTTCTTTTTACCTGAGGGGGATGGGAAAGCTTCTTCTAAAATATCACCAGATTATGGGAATCAGCTTTGTGCTGCAATCAGAATGGAGAATTAAGCTTCGTTTCAAACAAGAATGGAATACTTAAGCAATCTGCAAGAATGCATTTTTTTAAATTAAAGACAGCGTTTAGGCAACATTATGGTAAACGATCTTTGGCATTTTTATTCGCTGAATAATGTTGGTAATGACAGCACAAACGGACACAGTTTGTGCACACACTGCAAACATTAAAACATTCAGCTCGGGGTGGGGGTGGGGGGCTGTTCTCATATTATACCAAAAGCAGCTTTGTAAACTAAAGTAAGTATTAGTCACTTAATCTTTTGTATCTTGACTTATGTTTTGCCTATTCCTGCATTTTCAATCTGCATGACTTTATACATGATGACAGAGTTGTCACCATTTCTGACACCCAACCCTGGACATTTTTTTTATGGAACTGGGAGATGTTTTAGGACAAACCATACTGATAACCAGTACAAAGGACCAGACTTCACTTTTTTTCAAAATAAAAGCTCACTTTTGTAGAATTAAAGTTGTTTTGCTGTTTCATGTAATAATTAAAAATGTTTGAGATAATTGCTTTATACATATATTAAAAGGAACATAGGTAACATTTTTGCTCTAAAAAGCCAAACAGGTTTGTCATTTTTCATTTTTTTTGCCTGGCATAAATGAAATACGCAAAACAGAGATGATTAACGCTGTGACATAAACCACATAAAGGGATACTAGACCATGTGTAATTAGTTGGTTAACATGTTTACTCACATTCTTATGCATCCCGCTTTTAAGTTGTAGCAACGCAGATGGAATGTCACAAACTTACTGAACAGAATGAAGACGACTTTCTTACTTACTGAACAGAATGAAGACGACTTTCTTTTAGCAGGATAGTCTGACACACACTGTGGCACAGTGCATACTATTTAAAACAATGTTTTATTCCCTAGCCAGTACCCCCCCCCCCTTTTATAACCTCTACTATTGTCATCCACCACCTAGAGATGCATGTAAAGTGGGATAACTCCAAGATGACTGGAGTAGGGAAATGTTAGCATAATGTCCAGTCTTAAATACAAGACTTATACATTATCGGTTAGTCTAGATGCTTAAAAAACATGACAACTCTTCAGCATTTAACCACCAACAAAAAACAAATTAGTGACTTATCTTCTTTTTAGTGTTACAAATACTTTTGCTTTTTTGTTGTTGCATTTCAGTTGCACAATATGATCTCATGTGGCTGCAAAGCTGCACAATGCAGCATTTTTTTTACCCACCATGTACGTAGCATAACCAAAATTCCCTCCCTATAGCAGAACTCTACTATGTGCTACTACCAGAACACTGCTACCCTACACTGGATTAGCAGGTGGATCAAGAATTAAGGAATGAATCCATACAAGGACATGTGACATTTCAGCAGTGGAAAAAAAAAAAAAAACAATCATGGTACCATGCCAAACCCAACTGTCACAAAATAAATGGCATCAAACACCAGACAGAAAGCTCAATCAAATACTCTGATCATCCATGCCATTTCTTCCTTTCCCCAAGAAAGAAGAACAGGCCTTTGCTAGCCATGTTCTTTCCCTTCAGGACTAGCTCCTGAGGCATCTGAGTTATTAGAATGTGGCTCATTGGTGTCAGAGATGGAAGCTTTTCCTCTATGCCCATGTGGCTAGCAACTCTGATACACTTTTTGTCTAGTGCTAAGCAACAGCTAAGTGTCACACAACTACCAAACGAGTATAAAAAATAGTATTACGTGCTATGCAGTTATATTTAAAACAAGCAATGTTTTTCCTTTCAAAAGAGAGAGCAAATGTAAGTATTTTACAGGTGCTGTGTTGCTGTATGGGCTACAAACTGAAAACCAAGGCTATCCAAGGACCAAATATGAATGCATTACACTTAGTGATTGTCCAAGTCCTGAAGGTATGCACTTCCACTTACAGTTCTGTAAAAAGAAATTAATTTAATACTAAACTGATATGATTTGCAGTAATAAGAAACCCAGCTATGCAGTGCACTCTCAAGAAAGTGAAAATGGCTGTACATCTCCTGCAATATGCAAGACATCTTTTAAAACTAAGTGTGAGGTCTCCAAACCAACAGTAATATGTGAAAACTGACAACAATTTTAACAACCAGAAATACTGAAAGAAGGATCTTTCATAACTGAAAAAAAAACACAATTAGAACATTTTCTACCACTGGCCTCCACATGCAGTACTGAGATTACATCCTTTATGAATCATTCCCCAAGGACAGTTAAATAATTTCCTCCTGAGGGTAGCCCGTTATATTCAACATTTACAACTAAGTAACAATGCTAAAACAGGATACTACTTAGCAATCCGTTGTCAGGTGGAGGTTACTGATGCCAATAAGGCAGTAATCATCTCATGGAGCTGTATAGCTGAACAGTGCTACTGCACCATTTTACTAATTTTAGAACAAATTGAACTGTACCAGGTACCTTTTAAACCTGGTTACTAGCACAGTTCAACAATATTATATATCCAGAAGACATTGGCTCAATTCCCACAATACAACACTTGTGCAAATAATGCTAGCCTAAACCACACACACTCATGCACCCCAGCCTAAACCTAAAATTCTAAAATACATCACCAAAAAGTGCCACCTCTGGCAATTAAATACAGCAACCCACACATTGCTAAAATGTGCAAGAAGTCATGTTTTGGTGGCAGACATGAATTACATTTTGGAACATGTGGCTTACACTGGGAAGCACAGAGGTGAAGGTAATAGAGCTAGCGTGGGTGGCCAGCAGAGGTACTACCATGCACTTATGTGCTGCATTATACCCAGTAATTTTTCTACATGCTACTCCTGAGAACATGTGTCTGTGCCCACAGAAAGTTACCTAGCTACTAAAATAAAATAAGGGATAAACTATGCAGAAGGCACCCAGGGTACATAAACTCTTACAAAGTCTGAACAATTCTGCAATTTATAAATACAGAATTTGAAATCTCCCAAATGTGCTAACTAGTTTTATTTTTCTTACAACACTCTGGAATGAGCATGATTTCTCCAAATGAGAGATTCATCTATCTGACAAGCCTTACTATGTACCTCAGTCAAAAAAAAAAAAAAAATGCCACTGGCTTGTAAACTGAAGTGCCACCAGGAGAATTCCTGCTTTTTATTACCAGTTCATGCCCTGGTAGAAGACTCTCAAATATGAGCTTTGCTCAACAGTGCAGACACGCATTCTGAAGTTGGAATAAAATTGAAGTGAAGCGTAACTTGTAGGATATGGCAAACTGTAAGGCAAGCAACACATAGAAAGGTGGTGTACAAATGTCTCCAAACCAAGTTCAGGTACATCACTCAACAATGAAAGCAGAATGGGGATTTTAGAAGTCTGTCTTACAGAGGCAGGTCAGTGCTGTTATGCCGAGTCTTTCGTGAAGTCCCATCATCCCTGGGCAGTGCTCTTTGTAAGCTGGACATAGCAGCAGTCTTTTTAATATCTATCACAGCATAGCAGTCAGTCCGCTGGGACTGGGTACAGGGAACCAAGGTGCAAGGGTATCTGGGGGTCTGAGGGTTTTCAGAGTCACTCCCACCTTCCAGCTCTACCTGAATGTAGTTCAGCTGCCTTTGCTCAGGGTACGGTCTTCGAAAGTCGAAACTGAACACATTTGGTGTACACTCCTGATGCTGAGAAAAGTCTGCTCTGTGAAGACCTGGTTGTAGTGTCACATTCTCAGTGTTGACATAGTCACACAAAGGATCGGACTTGTCATGGTAGCCATTAAAGGAAGGTGTCATCGTGCTTTCATCTTCTTCCTCTTCATCCTCTTCTTCCCTAGTCAGTGGATGACACTCCCAAACGGGTGGCAAAGAAGGGAGGTTTTCATAGTGCAGTAGGGCTGTTTTACGATAGTTACAGTTGTTCATAGGTGGTCCTTCTCCCCCAAACTTAAATCGGCCACCACGCCGGAATCCAAGGGCTCCAGGGGGCAAAAGGCCATTCATGTTCTCATAAGCTAATTTGCAGTTTTCTTTTTGCTCATTGTTGTTGTAGTGTGGGTCTACATCACCAAAGCAGTTGCGCCCCATACAATCCTGTCGCTCCCTGTGAAACCTAGAGAAGCCTTCTCGTTCCATCATCCATCGTTGGGCTGGTGTTGGTCCTAGGACAAACTTCACTTCCCCTGGATGTAAATAAACCTGTGGGTTACGATCTTCCATGGAGTGACTACGGTAATTTCCAAGGCTTCCTGATGTACTATGGTAGGAGGGATGTACCTCAGGAAGAGAGTGCACACAATGTCTTCCTTTCAGCTCCTTCTCCACATTGGTCGTATTCACATATGTGTGCGACTACACAGGGAAAGAAAAAGAAAGTTTCAGCACTACTACCATTTAGGTAATACTTATTAAAAGAAATGGACAGTTTGTGCGTGTGTGGCAATATATTTATACGTATGAGTGTGTATACATTTTAAGCATTTCAAAACATAACTTCAAAAGAATATTAAACAAAAAAAAACATAGCTGCTGCAAATACATACACATACATGTGTGTAGACACAAACTCCCATATGCATATAAACACAAGGAAGAGAACACTGAGAAAATTATACAAGTCTCTTTAATCATCCATATACGTACATACCCCCCCTCCCCGTTTTCTCTACTATGAAAAGCGCATGTTTCCATGTGACAAACTGACCTCTGCAATGATGTACATTAAGAATCCTGGTGGCTCTGCTTTGTTGTTTATGTATAAGGCTAGAAGTTATGGAAAGTAACCTAGCTTAGCGTCTAACCCAAGGCAGAGGGATCAAAAAACAATTCGAAAAAAAAAATCTATGTACAGCCCTGTTACTTGCATTGCTCTCAGTTCATCTCTCTGCATCACACTATTACTGTTCTTGCACTGATATCCAGTCTTCACATTTGATGCAGTACACAAGATTCTTGCTGGAAGATGGCTGCCTTAGCTGTCAAGGATCAACTGAGAGAGAGGCAATTTCGTGACGGAACCAAAAGTCAAGAGATACACAACAGCCTGTGATATACAATTCTATCTGCACAGTTCCAGGAAAGACACTGACATTGGTCGGAGGTCAGGATCAAACCATGTACCTTGGACATGGACCCACTGACTAAAGCACAAACAGTGTTCGGCCTCACAGAGGGGTTCCCAGTGGGAGTGGGTGTACACCAGGGTTCAGCTCTGAGACCACTGCTGTTCATACTGGTGATGGACTACATTAGCAAACAGGTTTGAAGGGGACAGATCAACAAAGCTGTTGTATGCCGACAATGTGGCAGTACAGACAGACTCTGAGCTAGAATTTCAGCAAAGGTAGGATGAAACTAAGCACAGATAAGATGGTGGTAATGGCAACAAATTGGAGAAATCTGAAGAAGCTGAGAATAGATATAGAAGGGAAGAGAGTGGAACAGGTAAACAGCTTCAAGTATCTGAGAGGGGTGGTTGAGGAGAAGGGTAGTCTGAATGAAGAGGTCAAAGCTAGAATCAGAGGAGCCGCAGCCAACTGGCACAGAGTTGTCAGGTGTAATCTATGACAGAAGAATGCCAAAGAAGCTGAAAAGTAAGGTGCACAAGACAGTGGTGTGACCAGTACTACTGTATGGTACAGAAACCTGGGCAGTAAAGGCAGAACAGCTGAAGAAGCTAGAGGTGATGGAAATGAAGTGCCTGAGAAAGGTGGTTGGATGCACACTGTGGGGCAGGCGAAGAAATGAGGACATAAGAGCAGAAGCCAAAGTATCTTCAATTGCAGAAAAAAATCAAAGAGAACAGATTATGGTGGTTTGGGCACGTGTAAAAAAGCAGAAGACAATCTGATGAGGAAGATTTGGGACCAACAATAAGAAGGTAAGAGGAAGCGAGGCTGTCCAGCAAAGAGGTGGATGGATTATGTGAAAGAAGATCTGTGACAGTCAGGCGTGAGCGTTGAAGAAGGCAGGAGTGTAGCACCGAATCGAGGGAGTTGGCGACAGTTAACACGATACCCCAACCCCATGTAGAATAAAATGGGAAAAAGGGGGCTGCTGATGAGTTCCAGGAAAGACATCTTCTCTACTGCTCCACTGTTCAGAGGCAATACCTTTTTCACAGACCTTCACAATATTCACCTGTGCTCATATATATGTTATGTTTAAGAGAAAAGTGCAGATATGTGAGTATTCACTACATCTGAAAATCTCTAAGAGCAATTCCTGCAGCAAAGGAGCTTGAGGCAGCTGTCCACCTCCAGCTTTCAAAAATCCTCACTAATAGCCACTTCTAATTTAACAAAAAAAAGTTTCAGGCAGTCACAGCATTCAAACAGCTATGCTCAAAACAATAAAGTATGTTACTATGAGGTAGGGCAAGGGCCATCAGCCAGCAAGTGAATTTCTGGACTTCTCCAAAGTTTTTGGCCTTGTGGACCACTTTCTACTTTTTTTCAGGTAGAGGGAAAGAGATTGCAACCAAGCCAGGATAAACTTGTCCAAAAGCCACCTCAAAGACCAAACCCAGGCTGTCTGGCAAAACAGGCCTTCAATCAGCTACAGAATGAATCCTGGGGTGCACTTAAAGGATCCACCCTAAACTGCAACCGTTTCTCATTCTTGTAAAGCTGAAAACACTCAGACTGCTGCATTTAAGTACACCTTGCAGGTTAGTCAAGAAGTCCTAGAATTCCTTCTAAAGAAGGACACTTTCTTAGATCTACTGGGACGAACAATTCTCATTACTGATCACATAGAAAATGCACCTGGAGAGAAGATCATCCTTGTAATTTGCCAGAAAACCAAACGTTTTAAGAAAAGACCAAAATTTGGAGGCAAAAATCTGGACGTTCTGCAAAAATCTGGGCAGCTGAGAGTCAACACAAAAGAGATTCATTGTTTACTTTTTACAAGCCAAGAAATTCAGACACTTCATTAATAAGATTAAATTATTCAGCATGATTTTTGATCGCTAGTTCAATAAGTTATACAAAGCACTTTCGTCTTGCAAAAACTGTCAAGACTTCCAACAGATTAAGAGCTACACATGTAAGTGGAGGTAGCAGGACATATCCCAGTGAAAACAGGATGCAGAAACTTTTTTTGGTAACTGTTTGATAGAGCTGCTAAGGATCAGTGGATTAGTCAGATTGCTTCAGGATTCCACGGAGCACAGTTCTTGGCTGACCGTATTCTGGAA
>NC_056739.1:280520819-280618319 GCF_019279795.1 Protopterus annectens
TTTAATGCAACTAAAGAAAGGGTAACTGGTAAGGACAGTAGCTATAATAAAGGATATTAACTAAATACATTTAATTGGTAAAAATACATATTACTTACATCTGACCACACTATAGCTACTAATTACACCCTTTTTCCCACCACTACACCTCTATCATCACATAGCCTAGTACTCAAACACAAATCACAGACAGCATGCATATCACTAACATCTCTCTCACTATTCCTCACAACACTAGCCTACATCACACATCCATACATACGAATATATCACTAGACAATGCTACATTCCACACAACATATATTTCCACATGTACTAAAACACAAACTGTTTCATCTCCTCTGCAATATTTAATGATATCACAACACTGTACTTACACAAGGCCTACTTAACAAGATGCAGTACTAGAAAAAAGTACAGTTGTGTACACTTACCATAAATGTTGATGTTCGAGTGTATTCACTGTTGCAGTCATCACATTTGGGTTATCTGCTTCCAGTAGCCCTCAGTCGGCCTGATTAACAAAGTCTGGGGTCCTGCGTCAGTTGCTCTCTCTTCTTCCGTGACATCAGGTCGTCAGGGGTATAAAACATGCAGCCGACGAGTGTATATATAGATATATGGATATATATTTTATATATATATATATATATATATATATATATATATATATATATATATATATATATGGTTATACCTTCAACAAAAAAGCAAATACACCAAAAAGCTTTTAAGCATAGTAAAGGAGAGTAGAGGTGTAACCAAAAGAAGTCAGGGGGCTGGAGGGAGGGTAACCAGGACTGCAACAGTGAATACACTTGAACATCTACATTCATGGTAAGTGTTCACAACTGTACTATGTTCTTCGTGTTTCACTGTTGCAGTCATCACATCTGGGTAGAGTTACAAAGCTAAGGATGGGAGGAGGAATTTAGATAGCATTAGGACCAGCTATAAGGCCCTGCAAGACTGCAGTGGCAAAACCAGCTCTGGATTGAGAGAAAATTAGCAAATGGTAATGCTTGGTGAAAGTATGTACAGAACTCCAGGTAGCAGCTTCTAAGATGTTCCTGGTAGGGACGCCTCTGAGAAAGGCTGTAGAGGTAGATGCAGCCCTGGTTGAGTGGGGGTCTGATCCCCTGTGGGATAGGATTTCCATGGTGCTTATAGCAGAAATGAATGCAGTGGCCTATCCATTTTGAAATGGTTTGTTTTGAAATAGCTTTCCCCTCTGTCCCTGCAGCAAATGCCACCATCAGTTGTTCAGATTTCCTTTGAGGTTTAGTCCTGTCCAAGTAGAATCTACGCTGTCTGTGCACATCTAAAGAGTGTAGTATCTGTTCCCCTTTGTTCTGTGGGTTAGGAAAAAAGGTAGGCAAATGAATGGATTGATTAAGAGCCACACTGGATACCACCTTGGGCATGAAGGAGGGATTGGTTCTGAGGGACACCCTGTCCGCATGAAAGATGATAAAAGGTTCCACTGCCATAAGGGCCTGTAATTCAGATACCCATCTTGCAGAAGTGATTGCTAAAAGGAAAGCTGTTTTCCAGGAAATAAATTTTAAATCTGCAATAGCAGCTGTCTCGAAAGGAGGAACAGTGAGTTTCTCCTAGACAAAGTTAAGATACCAGGCTGGAGTTGGAGCTCTCCTGGGTGGCCCTAAATTTCTGACCCCTCTGAGGAACTGCTTGAGCAGTGGGTGAGGGAAGAGGGGAGGCTCTGTGCTATAATGAGCTGAAATGACTGAGGCATGAATTTTTATGGAGGAAAAAGACTAGCCCTTATGAAGCATCTCAGTCAAGTACTGTAGAATCTGAGGTAAATTGGGCACTGCTGCGTTCATTCCTTGAGACTGGTTCCAGGCATAGAATCTTTTCCATTTTGCAGCATAAGATTTTCTAGTACTAGGCCTCCTTGCCTCTAAAATTATATCCATCACTGATTTACTGCGGGATGGTAAAGGAGAGATTAGGTATTTAGCCAGGCTGCTAGGTTCAGGGTTTCCAGCTGAGGGTGTAGAATCTGGTTCTCCTGCTGAGACAACAGGGAAAGAGTCTGAGGCATGTGCCATGGAGCCAAGCGTGACACACTGCACAAGAGTGGGTAACAGTGTTGGCGAGGCCAGTCTGGTGCAATTAAAATCTTCCTTGGCTTGCCTGTTTGATCTTTAGTAGTACCTTGGAGAGCAGAGGAAGAGGAGGAAAGGCATAAACTGATAGGTTTTTCCAGCTGAAGGATAGAGCATCCACTTTCCAAGCTAGTTTGTGGGGAATCCTTGTGCAAAATTTGTCCAGTTGATGGTTCTGGGTGGAGGCAAACAGGTCTATATCTGGGCTCCCCCATTTGCTTGTCAAAATGTTGAAAATCCTTGGTTCCAGTTTCCACTTGTGTGGGTCCATGAAGTTTCTGCTTAGTCTGTCTGCCAATGTATTTTGTTTTCCTGGCAGGAATTGAGCTTGTAGATTCACTTGGTAGCTCAAGGCTGTGTTCAACAATGCCATAGCTAGTCTGCAGAGGGGTAAGAATGTCTACCCCCCTGCTTGTTTATGTACCACATGACAGTGGTGTTGTCTGCCTGTACCATTAGTTATCCTGGAAGAATGTGGTCCTAGAAGGAGAGCATTCTGTACAGCTAACATTTCCTTTTGATTTATGTGCAGGTGCATTTGACTTGGGATTTATTTGCCCTGAATGCACTTCCCTGCCAGGTGAGCCCCCCCATGCATAGTCTGATGCATTTGTTGTTAAGATTTGGGCGGCAGGGGGTAATGTGAATGGTAGTCCCCTGTTTTAGTGGCAGGCCTTTGCCCACCAAAGGAACTCTAGGCATAGGCAAGGTATGACAGGAATCCTTGCTTCTAGATCCTGTGAATGTTGACATCATAGGCTTTTGAGATACCATTGTAGTTTCCTCATATGCAGCCTTGCATATGGAATTAGAAGAATGCAGGAGGCCATGAACCCCAAGGCTTGCAATATTTGCCTTGCAGACAGCTGGGTTTTTGTGGCCACTTGTTTGAAGCAAGTTGTCAAATGAATTTGTTTCTCTGGCGTGAGGAAAGCCATCTGGGAAGTTGTATTCAAGCTTGCTCCCAGGATTATAATTTGTTGACAGGGTACCAGATGGAATTTCTTTTCGTGTATTGTGAACCCCAGACAAGTCACTACCCTTTGAACAAAGGCCAGATGATTCAAAAGAATGTCCTTGCTTTCTGCCTGAATTAGACAATCGTCCAGGTATGGCTATATATGAATATTTCTTTGCCTGCAAAATGCAATGACTGGAGCTAGGCACTTTGTGAATACCCTGGGTGCAGTAGATAAGCCAAATTGCAGTGCAGAGAACTGATGGTGCATGTAACCTGCTTTGAAGTGAAGGTATCCTCTGCAAGACTCCCTGATAGGGATGTGCAGGTATGCTTCTTTCAAGTCTAGTGTTGCCAACCATGCATCCTTGCCTAGCATAGGAAGCAGATGGTGAAGAGTCAGCATTTTGAATTTTGGAATCACCAGAAAGGTGTTTAGAATAGAAAGGTCCAGGATAGGACACCATGTATTGCCTTTTCTGGGTACCAGAAAAAGTCTCATATAGAAACCTTGTCCCTTTTCCTCTTCTGGTACCAACTGAATAGCCCCCATGTTTAAGAGAGAGAGTACTTGATTTCGGGCCTCTGCCCACTGATTTGGGGGTAGATCTGGCCACCCGTTTGGTGTTGGTAACGTGTGGAAATCAAATCTGTATCCTTGGGACACTATATTTAAAACCCATTTGTCCTGGGTAATGAGTTCCCAGTTTTTTGGCCTGCAGACCAATCTTTCCACCTAAAGGAGCATTCAGTTGGGAAGTTCTTGGAAGTTTTAAAAGCAAGTCATTGAGATAGTTTTCCATGGGGGGGGGTCTTACTACTCCCAAGTTTGGGTGCGGAAACCCCCCACTGCCTAGTCTTGTGTGTTCCTTGGGACTGAAACCTGGGGTTTTTGCTGTGCATGGGTTTGGCTTGAGAAGACCTAAAAGGGGCTGGAAAGGACCAATTTTTAGAGGGCCAGTGCCTACTAAATCTAGGAGGCTGAATTTGTAAGAAATCTTTAACAGTTTGCATAGATTTAGCTTTATCTTCCATCTTTTTAAGAACTTCCTCAGCCTTGTTGCCAAACAGTCGGTCCTGATTTAAAGGAGCATCCAACAATTTAGCTTTAACATGATCAGGCAAACCTTGCTCCTTAAGCCAAGCATGTCTTCTGAGCAGAGACCCAGTAACAGCAGCCCTGCAAGTGGCCTCTAATGAATCAAATCCACACTGCAAAGTATGTTTTCCAACCTGTTCAGCGGAATGCATTAAATCCTGTAATTCTTTATTTTCAGCACAGTCAGGAAGTAACATCATTTTCTGTTTAAGCAATACAGTAACGTTATTGACACTTTAACACATGAAACTGGCAGTTTAAAGCCCGAATGGCCAAGGTTGCAGAAGTGTAAACTTTCTTACCCCATCTATCCAGCGCCCTGGAGTCTCTATCAGAGGGAGTAGGATTTTTAGCAGTAGAAGCCTTAATGCCCTTGGGTCCCTGTGAAATAGTCTCTGGATCCACAATAGGATTTTTAAAAAGGAACTTATGAGAATAAGGAACCCTGTAATAACTGTCAGGTTTTCTGGAAGCATGAGGCAAAGAATCAGGGGCCAAACTAGATTCCGAAAAGACATCATCAACAATGTCTAGTACAGGAGGTACAGCTAAAAGCCTATGCTGAGGCAGGAGTAAGAAATCCCTAAGCATCTTTTTTGAATCAGAAAAGTCCTGGCTTTCCCAGGGAAATGCTCTCTTAGAGTATGTAAGGTCTCACAAAAAGAAAAATTCCTCTTGAGGGGAAGCAGAGGGAATAGAGTCCTCTGCATCAGAATCCTCTTAAGTAGATAAGGGCAAATCCAGATCATCAGAAGAATCAGAAAAATCAGAATCCTGTTCAGAAGATTCACAAACAACTTCAGTCTAAGGTATTTTAGAAGGGGGGGGGGTTGGCTTCCCCTGATTAGAGTTGTAAGATCTTCAGCCATTCTTATCATTTGTTTTTTAGGCATAGAGGCCTGGGCATGCAGTCTGGGCGTCAGTTTTCTAGGCATGGTTCGAGTTTTAGGCCTTGAAGAAGAAGATGGCATCGGTTTAATATGCAAGTTAGTAGGCCTGAATACACCCTCAGAAGCCGGTGCCTGCACAGCGGCTCCAGACCTATCAAAGGTAGAGACATCTGCAGGTTCCACAGTTGAAGCGTCTCGCGGCATACCGGACTCTGAATGGGTCTCAGTAGAAGCCTGCGAATCTGAAGTAGCGGGTATCAGGGGCTGCGAAAGCACCTCAATGAGTACAAGCGAACTGGCGACTGGCTTAGCAGAAGCATCGTTGGCAGCTTTGGACCTAGGCGGCCTGTCTCTGTCTTTATCTTTTAGTTTTTTCGGAATGTCGGTAGTCGGATGGCTTACCGAAGACATATCAGGATAATTGAACCGAGCACCAAAATATTTAGAAACGAAAATATACCAAACAGTGAGGCACATCGTGGTCAGGGCCTAGGCAAGGAATACAGCACGAATTATGAGGCATTTACTTTCCACAAGAAATGCAATTATTTACTTTTACTGACATCGGTTTAGAGCAAGAAAAAGTTTCCCCAACAGGGTGCTTAGCTTTTAGTTGAAGACTTTGGTTCTGAAAGTCGAAAACAAAAATTTCAGGAGTCGGCCGACCGGCACTTGCAAACTTCTTCTGCTTCGGGCACCGCACGGCAAGAAAGACTGATGTAATGGCGTTGGCTGCATGTTTTATACCCCTGACGACTTGACATCATGGCGTCGGCTGCATGTTTTATACCCCTGACAACCTGACGTCATGGAAGAAGAGACCGCAACCGATGCAGGACCCAAGACTTTGTTAATCAGGCCGACTGATGGCTACTGCAAGCAGATAACCCAAATGTGATGACTGTAACAGTGAAACATGAAGAACATTAACACCTAAATCCAGCATGGAACTAACTCACACAATCAAACACATTGTATCAAAAAAAGACTTATTTCAGGATATATACACCCAAACCCAGGTCCATTCAAAGCTATACTCAAATTTAATCTGATATCTGATCTACTAATTCTTAATATCAACACAAGGAGGATGTCTAACAAACTAACTGACCTGCATGCATTCATAACCCACTACACTCCTGACATACTGACTATAACAGAAACATGGCTAAAACCCAGTATCCAAAACAAAGAGATCCTCCTTCCAGGTTATAATATCTTAAGACTGGACAGAATGGGTAGAAAAGGAGGTGGAGTTGCAATTCTCCTTAAATAAAAACATGCTAAACATTGAACCTCTTCAAACCCCTCTACCTAAATTTAATAAGGCCGAAACTCTTGCTTCTGTCCTGTATATTAACAAAACAAAAAAAAAAATTTGCATTCTCTGCTGTTACATCCCTCCAGGAAATAACTCTCCTATAATTGAGGAAATCCTACAATGGACTAGAGATAATCTCCCGCATGAAACAATCCTGCTAGACGACCTGAATACTGACTGGTTGGCCTGCAATTCCAACAGCCCCACTAACCACATAAATCTCTATGGGTTTCCTCAACTTATTCATGAACCCACTAGAGTAGACAAAAAGTCCCCAAAAGAATCCATCCTTGATTGGACACTGGTCAATAGCCCTAAGCAAAAAGTACAGTTTTGTACCTACCATAAATGTAGATGTTCGAGGATCCCCATTGCTGCAGTCCTTACTATTGGGTATAGTCCGCCGTCCAGTCGGCCCGAATACCAGAGTATAAGGCTGACGTCGGTCAGGGCGCATTAGACTGACGTCAGTACGTCAGGGTACTAATGCGCATGACCGACGTCATATCCTCAGTCTTTTCTTGCCCCAGATGTCAGAAGACCCTAAAAAGACAAGGCCCAAAATACCTGCACCAAAAATATGTACAATACATACAAGAATATATACAAAAATATCAGCATGTAACCTCACCTACACAACCATCCCTAAACACAGAGGGGAAGGAGGGAGGGTAAATTGGACTGCAGCAATGGGGATCCTCGAACATCTACATTTATGGTAGGTACAAAACTGTACTATGTTCTTCGCTCCCCATTGCTGCAGTCCTTACTATTGGGTAGAATCCCAAAGCAGAGGTAAGGGAGGCTGGCAAATCATAGAGAAGCAGGAGCTGACAACATGCCTTGCAAAACAGCTGTGGCAAAACCAGCCCTAGACTTAGAGTAGATAGGAAGGTGATAATGCTTAGAGAAAGTATGCACTGAACTCCAAGTAGCTGCTTCCAAAATATCCTTAGTTGCCACCCCCCTTAGAAATGCTGTTGAAGTGGCAGTAGCTCTAGTGGAATGCGGCCTAATCCCAGCTGGAATCTCCTTGCCATGATGGGAATAACAAAATGCAATGCAAAAGCCAATCCACCTAGAAATAGTTTGTTTTGACACAGTCTTGCCCTGCGAACTCAAAGCAAAAGAAACAAACAACTGCTGAGACTGCCTAAAATCCTTAGTCCTGCTTAAATAATAACGCAATTGCCTGTGTACATCTAAAGTGTGCAAAATCTTTTCCCCTTTATTTTGGGGATCTGCATAAAAAGTAGGCAAATGAATAGTTTGGTTTAAAGCCACACTAGAAACCACCTTAGGCATAAAGGAAGGATTAGTACGTAATGATACCCTGTCCTTATGGAAAATCAAAAAGGGCTCTACTGCCATAAGGGCCTGCAACTCAGACACCCTTCTTGCAGAAGTAATAGCCAACAGAAAAGCAGTCTTCCATGACAAGTATTTCAATTCAGCAGTAGCCGCAGGCTCAAAAGGTTGTAGAGTAAGTTTTTCCAACACAAAATTGAGGTCCCAAGCAGGAGTAGGAGCTCTACGTGGGGGTCTAATATTCTTTGCCCCTCTAAGAAACTGCTTGAACAAAGGATGCGAAAACAATGGTGGGTCACAATCATAGTGAGCTGAAATTGCTGCAGCATGAATCTTAATGGAAGAGAAGGACAAACCTTTGTCCAATAACTCAGTAAGATATTGAAGAGCCACACTCAAATTAGGCTCAGAAATCTCCAAATTCTTTGCTGTACTCCAAAATAAAAATCTCTTCCATTTTTCTGCGTACACTTTCCTTGTACTAGGTCTTCTAGCTTCCATAATCACATTTAAAACTTGTTGAGGAAGTTGAGACCTGCTGTGTTTCAACACAGAATATGCCAGGCTGTTAGATGAAGAGAGTGAAGCTTGACATTGAGCAGACGACCGTCCTTCTGAGATAACAGATGAGGAATCAGAGGTAAAGGCCATGGAGGCTTCCTTACCAGACTCCGTAGTAGTGGGTACCAGTGTTGCCGAGGCCAATCTGGAGCTATCAAAATCATCCTTGGCCTGTCTTGTCTGACCTTTAATAGTACCTTTGGAAGAAGAGGCAGAGGAGGAAAGGCATACACATGAAGGTTTTTCCAACTGAAAGACAGAGCATCCACTTTCCAAGCTGTGTGATGAAACCCCTTTGTGCAATACTGTGGCAGCTGGTGGTTTAGTGGAGAAGCGAACAGATCTATGTCTGGAGTTCCCCATGACACTGTCAATTTTTGAAATACATGAAGATCCAGTTTCCACTGTGGGGATCCATGATTTGTCTGCTTAACACATCTGCTAAGGAGTTCTGTGCTCCGGCAGAAACCTTGCCTGAAGAGTTAGTTGCAAGCTTAGCGCAATCTCCCATAAAATCATTGCTTGCCTGCATAGAGGATAAGAATGTGTTCCCCCTTGCTTGTTGATGTACCACATGACAGTTGTGTTGTCTGTTAGAATCAACACCTGCCCTGGAAGAAGTAACTCCTTGAAAGCCATTAATGCAAACTGGACTGCTAACATCTCCTTCATGTTGATATGTAGATGCTGTAGTCTGGCAGGCCACTTGTCTTGTATCCACTTTCCATTTAGATGAGCTCCCAAGCAATGTCCGAGGCATCTGTCGTTAAAATCTGACTCGCCTCTGGCCGGGTCACAGAGAGTCCCTTGTTTAGGTGACATTCCTGAGCCCACCACAAAAATTCTTTTGAAGGCAAGGTATTATTTGAATGACAGTGTCCAAATCCTGGCAGTGCTGTGTCCATACATTTTGAGATACCATTGTAGCTTCCTCATATGCAGTTTGGCATTGGGAAGCACCAGAATACAAGATGCCATGAACCCTAATGCTTGAAGGACTGTCCTTGCAGTCAGCACGGACTGATGAGATAGTTGATGGAAGTAAAGTGATAGACTCTTTTGTTTGTCCGGGGTTAAAAAGGCCATCTGGGCTGCTGTATTCAGTCTCACACCCAGAAAGCACATGTCTTGAGAGGGTACTAGACTGGACTTTATTTCGTTCACAGAATACCCTAGGCATCTTAGCACTGCTATAACATATTCCAGATGCTGTAGAAGGTCTTCCTTTTCTTGAGCCAGAATCAGGCAGTCGTCCAAGTAAGGATAGATTTGAATTCCTTGAAGCCTGAAGTAAGCTATCACTGGAGCCAGAACCTTTGTGAATACTCTGGGCAGTAGATAAGCCAAAGGGCAATGCAGAGAACTGATAATGAGAATTTCCAGCTCGAAACCGCAGATACTTCCTGCAACTTAGCCTTATAGGCACATGAAGGTAAGCTTCCTTGAGATCTAAAGTTACCATCCAGTGATCTTTGCCCAGCAGAGGTAAAAGCTGTTGTAACGCCAACATCTTGAACTTGGGAATGTCCAGAAAAGTGTTGAGGAGAGATAAATCCAAAATTGGTCTCCACGTGTTCCCCTTCTTTGGTACTAGGAACAGGCGAGAATAAAATCCTAGGCCCCTTTCTGATACAGGGACTGGCTGAATGGCCCCCATCTGGAGTAACTGAGAAACTTGCTTGTGAGCCTCTTTTCTTTGTGGAGGAGGAACGTCTGGCATGCCTTTGAAAGGGGGCATTGTATGGAAATAAAATCTGTAACCGTGGTGAATGATATCCAACACCCATTTGTCTTGAGTAATTAAATCCCAATTTTCTTTGAAAAGAGACAGTCTTCCTCCCAAAGGAGCTGCCAGACGAGAATCTACTGGCAGCTGAAAAAACAGGTCATTGGGTCTGTTTACGAAAGGACTGACCCCTGCCCTCACCAGAAGTCTGAGCAGGAGAGCTCCCTGTTCTAGGCCTAAAAGAACCTTGAGCCCTGCCCCTACCACGTCTAGACCTACCCCTAGACTGGGAATCATAAGCAGGATATGTCCACCCCTTAGTAGGCCAATTTCTACTAAACTTCGGTGGCTGCACCTGCAAAAAATCTTTAACAGTTTGCATAGACTTAGCTTTGTCCTCCATTTTCTTTAAAACTGCTTCCACAGGCGATCCAAACAACACATCAGACTGTAAAGGAGCATCCAAAATCCTTGTCTTAACATGCTCAGCTAAATTCTGATCCCTCAACCAGGCATGCCTGCGAAGAACAGAACTAGTAGCAGCCACCCTCGAGGAGGCCTGTACAGCATCAAAACCACATTGCAAAGAATGCTTACCCACTTGTTCAGACACATGAACCAAATCCAGCAACTCTTTACACTCAATACCTTCCGCCAAAGCATCCACCTTAGATTTTAATTGTGAAAGGAGATAATTCTGATATTTTAGCATGTGAAACTGACAATTCAACGCTCTCATGGCTAGAGTGGAAGAAGTATACACTTTCTTTCCCCACCTATCCAAAGCCCTTGCCTCTTTATCAGTGGGAACAGGATTTTTAACCACAGAAGCCTTAACACCTTTAGGCCCTTGAGAAATAGTTTCTGGGTCCGCCCTAGGACTCTTAAACAAATACTTATGAGCTTCGGACACCCTATAATACCTATCAGGCTTAACAGGAGCAGGAGGCAAAGAGTCAGGGTTCAGGGAAGCCTCTGCAAAAACATCTTCCACCACATTCAACACAGGAGGAATAGCTAAGGGCCTATGCTGGGGTAAAAACAAGAATTCCCTAAGCCTTTTCCTGGAATCAGAGTAATCCTGGCCTTCCCATTTAAAGTGCTCCCTCATGGAATGCAGAGTCTCTGAAAATGAGAAATCCTCAGGAGGAGAAGCTGTAGGAGTGGAATCATCCACATCAGAATCAGAATAAGTAGGATACTCCTGCAAGTCTTCCGCAGAAGACTCTGAAGCCTCTGAACACTGTTCAAAACTATCAAACTCCGGTTCCACCCTAGGCCTCTTATCAGGAGGGGGCATAGAACCTCTAATCATAGTAATCAAATCTTCTGCCATTTTAAGCATATGTTTCTTAGGTACAGAACCCGAAATGCTAGGAGAAGGCCCCACTGAAGCTGAACTTGGCCTACCTCTCAAAGAAGTTTTGGCAACAGAAGGAGAGGCTCTAACTACCTTGGGAAGAGAGGGAAGAACAGTTACCTGAGAAGCCCCGCAGCCTGGCCTACCTCCTGAGAAGGCACATCCTGTAACAGTAAAGTTTCTGCCTGAGACTCCATGGAAACTCCTGGCAAAACCTCTGGCTCCACTGAGTTTCTAAAGAACCGACGTCCGGGACTGCCGGTTCATCAACCCTAGGCTTCGCTGTTTTATCCTTGCGCTTCTTGGAAGCGGCGCCGGAGCATCCGACGGCATTTTATAATTGCAACGCTTCCCAAACACTAACCTGGCACAGTCTAACCTCCTCTTAATAGTGCGTTTGTTAAACCTAGCACAAGAGCGGCAACCAACAACGTCGTGCTCAGGCCCTAAACAAGGTATACACAAGGTATGGTAATCCCTATGAGGTATCTGTTTCCCACAAGAAATACAGTTATTCACTTTTTCTGACATCCGGTTAAATACTGAGGCAAGAAAAAACCAAAATGTTCCCCAACGGGGTACTTAGCCAACTCTGTTTCGGTCTGAAACTCCGGTTTCGGAAATATTTCAGAACGCCAACCTGCACTCGCAAAACTGCTTCTGCATCGGACCATGCGGCAAAAAAGACTGAGGATATGACGTCGGTCATGCGCATTAGTACCCTGACGTACTGACGTCAGTCTACGCGCCTGACCGACGTCAGCCTTATACTCTGGTATTCGGGCCGACTGGACGGCGGACTATACCCAATAGTAAGGACTGCAGCAATGGGGAACGAAGAACATCTACCAGACAGGCTGTCTACCAGATAGTCTTAGTGACTTAGTGACTCCTACTACGCAAACGTACAAACATACCCAAGGCCATAACTTATAGACAAATTCGAAATGACCACAACCTAAACCCCTAGGATCTAAACACTATTCTAAAACAATGTAACTGGGAGCCACTGCTTTCCCTTGGATTAGACCAGGCAGTTGACTACTTTAATAGTACCTTCACTGATGTCCTTAACAAAGTCACCCCCATCAGGAAAATAGAGTTAAGACTAACTATGCACCATGGCTAAATAGGGACACAAGAGCCCTACTAAAGTCCAGAGATAAGGCCTGGAAAATCTGGTAGAGGGATAACACCATCCAAGCCAAAGAAAACTACCAACAGCTTAGGAATCAGGCCAAAATACAAACTAAACTTGATAAACAGAACTACTTTCTTACTGTCCAAACAAAACACTCAAAAAATCCTCAAAGGTTTTGGCAAGCTATCAACTCCCTACTTAAACCAGGCAAAAGTTCTTCTCCAGGTCCCAACTCCACCAATAACAACATGGACATAGCCTCTCAATTTAACCACCACTTTGCAGAATCTATAATGGCACTATCCAGCCAATTGTTCAAAACATCCCTCCACATATCCCAGCCAAGTGTCTTGATAACATTCCCCCTTACTCTCTCACCTGCTCCCACCTCCAAAATTAAAAAACTACTTCTGAAATTAAAAACTACCACCCTTGCAGCTGATAGTCTACCTGCCAACTTCCTAAAACTAGCTGCAGAATCCTTATCCTACCCAGTTTCCATCTTCATAAACCATTCCATAAAAGAATCCTACATCCTCAACTGTGGAAAGTGCCTTACATTATTCCTCTTCATAAAGGCGATAATTCCTATGATTTCTCTAATTACTGTCCTACAGCTATTCTGTCTCCCCTCTCCAAGCTGCTACAGAAATGTATGCACTCTCAAGTCATGCATTTCCTGAACACACACAAACTCCTCTCCACCACACAACACGGATTTTGGCCATACCAAAGTACAACTACCGCTCTTCTCTCATTTACCAATCTAGTAAACCAACACAGAAACGGCTATAACTATACATCTGCTATATTTTTGGATCTATCCAAAACATCTGATATGGTCTCACACTCCCTACTATTAGATTTACTAGTGTCCCTATCCTTTGCCTCTTCTACTATTGCCTGGTTCAAGAACTATCTAGAAGATAGGCAACAATCTGTCCAATGTCAAGCTGCACTATCTAGCTGACAGGCAACAATCTGTCCAATGGCAAGGGGCACTATCTCTCTACTTCCAACTTTCATAGGTGTACCACAAGGCTCAGTACTGGGGCAGCTTCTCTTTTCTATCTACACTAACAATCTACATATCTACACCCAGCATGCCACCCTCATACAGTACGCAGATTCGACTTTAATCTGCTCAGCCCCATCTCTTTCCACTCTCCAACAACAGACCCAGGACTCCTTTAGTTCTGTGGAAAGTTGGATCACAAATATCCAACTCGTCCTGAACCCTAATACAACTAAATTGCTTTTATTTACCCCCAACAAATCAAAATCTCCTCCTCTTTCCTTTTCTATTACTTCCAAAAATGGTACTATACTTTCTCCTTCTGCCCATGCCAAACTCCTCGGTGCTGAGATTGACAAAAACCTTCTCTTTGATGTCCATATCTCTCAAACCATCAAAAAGGTTCACCAAAAAATGGGTTCACTATATAGACACAAAAACTTCCTCTCAGATCAAGCACGGATCACTCTAGCCCAAACTCACCTATTCTCCACACCAACGTATGCAGCACCAATTCTTACCCATATCACAAAACTTGACATTGACAAACTTGAGTCATGCTGTAATAATATTGCCAAATTTGCTGACAACGCCACCTTCAGATCCCATCATTGTTTAGCTCTAAGGGACTTAAAATTGTTAGAATTTCCTCAACTACTAAATTACCACCAGCTGGTTTATTGTATATAACATTCTGAAGTATCCTGACAAAACCCCATCACTAAGTCAACTACTTACCTACTATGCAACAAATCGCACAATCCGCTCTAGTGACAAATCACTTCTATGCATCTTTAGGGCTAACAACACTGCTGGCAAAGCACTATTCCCCCACACCGTTGCTAGAAACTGGAACAACCTCCCCTCATCACTGACCTCCATCCCCACCACCTCACATTTCAAAAACTCTCTAAAATCACATCTCATAAGCACCTGGCTTTGCCCATGCACAACCTAAAATCACTGCTTTAGCTCTGTGGAAAGTTGGAAGGGCTTATTACTTGGATGTAAAAAAAACGGTAGCATTTACAGTAGGCAACAATTTTTATCTCTTTAATATAGCTACTTATTTTAACATGACGTATGTAATGACTCTCAATGCTAAAATGTATTTTATCTGTTTAACTGCTGAGTTGTTCTGTTTTACATTTCTGTCTTATTAGCTGGATTTTGCTGTTACAATATATCAGTTTTTACTACTATGTATTAAATTCTAGTACTTCTGCTAATATATGTGGAGCTTTTCTCCTCGGGCCTCCGCTGTAAATGGACCCAATCCAGTCAGACTTCCCCGGTAAACAAATGTATAATAAATAAATAAATAAATAACATGCACTTTCTTACAATCAATATTCAGCCTGCTGTAATATGCAGAAGACTCCACATTACTACACAGCTCAGATAACATCAAAACACTAATGGAAGAACTGCAAGGCGGCCTCAGCACCGTAAAAAATGTTTTTTTCAGAAACAGACTTTTGCCAACAAAAAGAAACAGTTGCAAGTGTTTGGTAAGGAAGTCAAAGACCCTCTTAAAACTCTACAAAAACACATTATTCTGTGTTTATCAAGTCTTACTGAAGGTGTACACTCTTAGAAAAATGCAAGCATTTAAGGAACATGCAGTTCAGGCAGTAAAATATGCTGACAATAAATAACTGGGAACTTTCTACAGAGAAAAAGCCTAAACGTAACATTAATAACTGGGAACCCTCTATAGAGGAAAGCCCATTTAATACCAGCAAGTACCGTTGGAAAAGCTTCTACGTAGGACAGCGGCCATAGGCAACTTAAACAAGTAAATAACTGTTACAAGTAAATGGCAGTTTTATGCTATCTGAAACTCCCAATGGGTTTCCCTCTCACTACTAATCAACTGTACTGCTGAGGTTTTTCAGGCCTGTCAGTTTGACTGCTGTATTTTGATGACAGACTGGATGTATGCAGGAGACAAAACGTACAACCTTATTTTAAGATATTTAAAGCATGAGCTAAATATATGAAAGTTCATCAAATGCAACCGATCTACTTGGTAACTTAAAGAAGCTTCAGATGTCACGTTTTATTTTTTTACTCTAGAAAATGTTCCTAATTTCTCATCTGTCTGCTTTACAACAGAATTCAAATGCAATGAATACCACATGAATTCCACCTAATCACCTCTTATATATGCATCTACTGGTTGTGACTTATCTCTCCTTCCCTACCTTTTGCCTGTTCTAGCCACTATCACCTTTCCAAGACTGTTTCTTTTTGATGACATTTCTGTTTAAACTACTTTGGCTTTTACTGTTTCTTGAACTATAGCTACTGTTTGGTTGGTTAATTCTTGCTTGCTATAAATAGCTAGAGATGGATATCCATGGCCATACTCTCTTCCTTCAGCATTTTTAAAAACTTCCTGGAAAGACAGACATACAGCATTTATTTGTCTGGAGGGGGTTTGGTAATTCCCCATTAACATCACATGACAGAAGCCGAATTCTTAACCATGCATGTCTGAGCACTACTGTGACTGCCCCCCCCCCCCGGTGGTATCACATCCACAAGTGGCAGTATACTTCTTCGCCCTAAAAGCAGCCTGAGTTATTCTACAGAAGCTGACTCTACGGACCCCATTAGGGATCATCTTAGCCAAATATCTGTACTTGATTTTCGAAATATTGTGATTTTGGTTCTTTTGTCCCCAAGCCTCCTCTGAAAATGAGCATTTTCTGGCCCAGTCGGACTTTCCCAGTAAACAAATAGCAAATAAATGCTTAATTTACCTGATACTCTCTCCTGTAGTATCTCATAATTAATAGCCATAATATCAAAATTTGTTTCTTTTAACCACAACAAACCAATATTCTACTTTGCCAGTGGGGAATGGTTTTGAGGCTTGGGGATTTTTTTTTAATTAGAAAGCATGTAGAGATTCTGTTTGAGGGAAACATACTTTAAAAATGTGTACCCTGAATGTCTGGAACACATGGGGAGGGATTGCAGCTGATCTTTTCTTACCCATACCCAGGAGATCCACATACCTTTGGTGTGTTTTAGAGCTCTCCGTGGTCCACCACTTTAATGTTCTCCAGCAGAAATCTTGAAAGGATTGTTTTCTCACTGTTTGTATTACAGTCAAAAGGTGAAGAGCTGTGAGCTGAAAGGATCTTCAACTAATTCAGAAGTTGAAGTGTCATTGGAATATAACCTCTCTTTTATATTAAGGTGCCATGACTAAAGGTTGAGGACTGGGATGCTGACGCATAATCCTGTGTCATGTGGATAACTACTTTCTGGTGAAGATTTTATAGTAAAAAAGGGTACAAGTCATGGAAGGTGCCTATAAGGCAGGCATCCAAATCAATGTCTATCCTTGGTTTGAGAAAGGGAATCCCCTCTCTGAATGCCATACATATCTGCTCAGTAACAGGCCAAAAAGATGAGTACTCCAATGTCTTGGACATTACAAGAGCTGATGAAAATTGGAAGGCAAGCATTCACTGGTCCCTCTGGCATATGTTTAGTATGAATATATTTGTGCATCTACTGGCTGTCAGCTTCTTTCTACTCTGCATGTTCTGCTTCACAAGTCAATCAAATTAAAATATGTTGACTTTTCCAGTAACCAAGGAAATAATCCCCCTACTAGTAGCATGTCAAATATGGCAAGATTATGCCATTCTAGCTAGAAATATGGCTTGTAGATCCTATTAGAAAATTTTAGACTACACGTTTAAATATACTATTTAGACAGTATCATAACTAGGGTATGGAAAAGTTGACAGCTACCATGGGATCAAACTACTCAGGAAGCACAATCAGCAGTGCTTAACTGCTGATCGGGCACAAATGTAGTACCCGGACTCAGTTAAACTACTGCATTACTGCACTTGTGTATGATTTGCAGTAATTAAGCAATGCTAAATGAATGTTTAGTAGATCAGAGTGTAGCAAGGAACTACAACTTAGCAATTTACAGATTTTTGGGGGGGCTTTTTTCTTCTCAGGAGAACAAGAGTAGACACAGTGAAGAGTACTGCTATCTAAGCTAGCGGCAGCTCGCTCTTTAAATATAAGCAAAAAGTAAATAAAAAAAAATCATACTACATAAACCAGTTCATAAACATAGATGTCTTGTCAATGTAACTAAAAAAATGGGTTTTACCCAGACTGAAAAGTGAGGACATGGACAGCAAGGTGAAGAGACACTGAAGTAATCAGTTCTGTACCTTGGAAAGGCTTTTATCTATTCAAATGAAGCAGTGACAAAATCATCAGAAAATATTATATAAAAGATAAACACTACTTACTATCACCACATGAATGCAGTATGTTAATGTCAAGCAAGAATACAGAACACTAAGATGTATGCTCATGATGCTCTACGTCTAATATCTACGAATTTAGTTAAAAGAAAAAAACGTGTTGAGAGCCAAGATACTAGAACACTCAGCCAGGTCAGCTGTGAGCTAAAGGCACCACCTGCTGGTCATCAAAGGTAAAAAGCTTGCGAAGAAATACGGATAGTATTCATACACAGAAATTACTGACATGTATAACATATAAGCATATCCTCTGTACACTTTGTGCAATGGTCATGGCAGGAACTGTAACAAAGGATTGACTCTTACTAAGCAATACATGAACAATAGGCTAGTCCAAAGGAATTAACGAGCAGTAGGTCTACAAAAAGAATGAATACATGTATCACAGGAAACACATGCAAACTAATGGGACTTTGGTGTACACCTAACACAAAACTGTCCAAGCTACCTTAACCTGTGATGATTACTAGAAACTACAGAAAAATAAGTCTATGGGGTTTAGTTTGATTCACTAAAACAAGATGAAAATAAATCACAATCACCTTTGCTACGTTTTCTACAGGAAAGTATTATTTATTTATTTTTTTGAATGAAGACTCATCACAAATTTCAGAAAAAATGTTGGTGCTACAAAGTTAAGTACAAAAACAACTTGCTCGCACATACAGATCCATAGATACATGAAAACCAAACTATTCCTCGAAAACTGCCTGCACCAAAAATCCTGGAAAAGTGTATCCACTTCTAGCTTCTTAAATGCATTCTGCAACACTATCTCCTCTCTCCAACTCAACAAGGCGTCAGACCCCACACAGTAACACTACTTCATCAATATACTGACAATACTACAATTATATGTACAGCACACTTGTGCAAGTAAAACCTAGCAAACAGTAGATACGTGTTCGATTGATCACTGCTGCAGTAACCTTAGCTATATGGGTTATATCCTGTCAAGGATTTAACAGACAGCTTCCAAAGCTTCAGGACACCTTCCACACACCTAAATCACTAGTCAGTTCAACCTGAGCTGACTAACTAAAAAGACAGGTTTAGGCACAAATCCCTTAACAGCTTTGATTTCAAAAGACAGAGCAAAGATGAGCCCTGAGAGGACAATTCTAGATAAAAAAATGTGTCCAGACCTTAGCATAAATAACATACCAAAAATCACATGGGGGATGAAGTGAGGGAGCAGCTACCACAGCAGTGATCATTCAAACACCTACTGTTATCATAAGTTTACTTACACAACTGTACTATGTTCATCATACTGATCACAGCTGCAGTAACTTTAGCTATAGGTGGAGACTATCCTAGCTTACTACATTTAGGAAGTGGAAGGAATGAATCCAAGACCCTCTGGAGAATGGTTCTAGCTAAGCCTGAATTAGACCTAGAGGAGGAATCAAGCTTGTAATGCCATGTAAACATATGTATAAAGGACCAAGCTGCTGCTTCTAGAATACTTCTAGAATCCAACCATTTCCAAAAAGCAATAGATGAAGCCAAAACCTTGGTAGAGTGGGCCTTGACCTTGCTTGGAATAGTTTAGTTGTGGTGAGTATAAAAAAAATAATAGCCTGAGACAACATTTGGAAATAGTCTGTTTTGACACAGGTTGTCCCTTCTTTTTACCTTCATAAGAAATTAAAAAACAGATCTGAAAATCTGAAAGATTTCTGTCAAGATAGTACCCAAATTGTCTGTGGACATTCAAAGTATGGTGTATCCTTTCTCCTTCATTTTTAGGTTCAGGGAGGATACTTTGGCTTAAAGTAAACATGGATACCGTTGTAGACATAAAATATGAATTAATTCTCAAAGACACACTGTCTTTGTGGAAAATGAGACATCATTGACTCGCCACAAGAGACTGCAACTCAGATACTTTTCTTGTAGAGATCACAGCAATAAGTAAAACAGTTTTCCATGCTAAGAATCTCAAGTCAGCCAGATCAGCTGGTTCAAATGGAGCAATTGTTAGCTTCTCCAGCACAAAATTATGATCCCAAGGAGGGCCACTGGTTTTCTTGGAGGCCAATTATGCTAAACCCCCTTCAAAAGCTTTTTGACTTAAGAATGCACTGAGAAAGGAGGATCCATGGGCAAACGCACTGAAATGGCCGAAAACATAAAACTTGTTGGAGGAGTAAGAAAGGCCACAGATAGTAACACACACAAATGTTGTAAAACCAGGGAAACCCTAGCCCTGAAAGGGTGCCAGGACAGTTCTAAATGGAAACCCTTTATCCATTTGCTAATATATGACTTTCTAATAGCAGGCTTTCTTGCCTCCATTAGTAACCCACTAGAGATTCTCAGTAGCCAGGTGCATAAAGGGAATTAAAACCCTACCATCCAGACAGTCACAGATGAAGTTGATTGAGGTCAGGGTGTATCAAACACCTCTGATTTTGTACGAGTAGACCCATCTGTGAGGAAAAGTATGGCAATTACCCCTGGAAGGAGAAAATACAGTTGTGTACACTTACCATAAATGTAGATGTTCGAGTGTATTCACTGTTGCAGTCATCACCTGTGAGTTATCCCTGCTATGATAGCCCTCGGCTGGCCTGAATACCAGACTCAATGTTTTTCTGTGTTGGCTGCTGTCTCCTGTAGTCTGACATCAGGTAGTCAGTGCTATAAAGCAAGGCAGCCGATGTCATTACATCTGTTTTTCTTGTCCTAACCCATCAGAAGCACAAGGAAATATGGTAAAGTGGTCCTGGTGGCTAAAAGCCACTGTGAGAAGCTTATGTCCCCCTAAGGAAAGAGGATATAAGGGGGAAGGAGAGAGGGAAACCAGGACTCAAAAGTGAATACATGCAAACATCTACATTTATGGTAAGTGTACACAACTGTACTATGTTCTTCATGTTTCACTGTTGCAGTCATCACCTGTGGGTGGATTCCCAAAGCTGAGGAGAGGGGTGGAAGGATTAGAGACCTAGGCATGGGTCAAGCATGCCCTGCAGAATTGCAGAGACAAAACCTGCCCTAGCCTTAGAGAAAAGAGGTAGGTGGTAATGCTTTGTAAAGGTATGGACAGAGGTACAGGTGGCAGCTTCCAAGATGACCCTGGTGGAACTCCTCTGAGGAATGCTGTGGAAGTGGAGGCTGCCCTAGTGGAATGGGTACGAATAGACTTAGGGGATGGTTTACCATGTAGTCTGTAGCAGAAATGGATACAGTGTGATATCCATTTGTAAATGGTTTGCTTGAAAATGGGCTTCCACTCTGCCACTGGGGCAAAGCTGACAAGAAGCTGGTCTGTTTTTCTGAAGGGTTTAGTAAGGTCAAGGTAGCATCTGAGCTGTCTGTGCATGTCTAGCAAGTGCAGAATTATTTCCCCCTTGTTGTGGGGGTTAGGAAAGAAGGTGGGTAGATATATGGCCTAGTTGAGGGTCACATCAGATACCACCTTGGGCATAAAGGAGGGGTTAAGTCCTCAGGGAGACCCTGTCTGCATGGAAAATGATGAAGGGCTCAACTGCCATGAGTGCCTGAAGTTCTGAAACCCTTCTGGCTGAGGTGTTAGCTAGTAGGAAAGCAGTGTTCTAGGAGAGGTATCTCAATTCTGTTAAAGCAGCAGGTTTGAATGGTGGTAAGGTTAGGTTTTCTAAAACATAATTCAGGTCCCAGGCTGGCATGGGTGGCCTTCTGGGAGGTCTGATATTAGAAGCCCCTCTGAGGAATTGTTTAATCAAAGGATGTGAGAAGAGGGGCTGGTCTGCATCGAAAAGAGCTGAAATGGCTGAGGCATGGATTTTAATAGAAGAGACCTCTATTGAGTAACTCAGCTAGGTAGTCCAGGATAAGAGGGATGAAAGGTTGTGAGGTACTGCCCCCTCTGGACTGGCACCAGGAGCAGAAACATTTCCATTTCCCTGCGTAAGATTTTCTGGTGTCGGGCCTTCTGGCCTCTGTGATAATGTCTAGGACCTGTTTAACAGCGACCCCTTGTTTGCTTTTAAAGTATTAGCCATGCTGACAATTTGAGAGTCTGCAAGTCTGGGTGCAGCATCCCCACCACCATCATCTGGGTCAAGAGGTCTGCGATCATGAGAAGCTGCCTGGGAGGCTGTAATGTCAGGCTGTACAGTAAGGGGTACCAGTGCTGTCTGGGCCAATCTGGAACAATGAGGACGGCCTTTGGTCTCTCCTCCCTTATCTTGATCAGTACCTTGGGAATAAGGAAAGGTTAGTTTGTTTTTTATTTATTGTATTACTTTATTGCCATTTTATATTTTGAATACTGTGATTTGTTTTCTTTACCTTGTGTTTTACTTGTACTCTGCTTTTAAATGCATATTAAAACTTCAAAAGAGACCACAGCTCTCTCTCTTGTGAGCCACGCAGAAATTTTTTCCCCACCCTCCAAACCCGCTTACTTCTGTGTTCTTAAATACCACTGTCTTTAAATTTATTGGCCATTCTACTGTATTCCACAGTACCAGAATACAAAAGTGACCACCCCTTTTCAATCTATCTTGCTGCTTTAAAAATAGTGACTCTCCACTAAAACTTAACTTTTTAGAAAGATAAAAAGTACAGTTGTGTACACTTACTATAAACGTAGATCATCATCTTCTTTCGGGTGTTCCCGTTAGGGGTCGCCACAGTGGATCATTTGTTTCCATTTCTTCCTGTCCCCTGCATCTTGCTCTGTCACACCAACCACCTGCATGTCCTCTCTCACCACATCCATAAACCTTATCTTAGGCCTTCCTCTTTTCCTGTTACCTGGTAGCTTCATCCTTAGCATCTTTTTTCCCAATATACTCAGCATCCCTCCTCAGCACATGTCCAAACCAATGTAACCTTGCCTCTCTGGCTTTGTCTCCAAACCTTCCAACCTGGGCTGACCCTCTAATATACTTATTCCTAATCCTGTCCACCCTTGTCACACTCACTGCAAATATTAACCTCTTTAACTCTGCCACATCCAGCTCTAACTCCTGCCTTTTTGTCAATGCCATTGTCTCCAACCCATATAACATTGCTGGTCTCACTACCCTCTTGTAGAACTTCCCTTTCACTCTTACTGGTACTTGTCTGTCACAAATCACTCCTGACACTCTTCTCCACCGACTCCATCCTGCCTGTACTCTCTTCTTCACCTCTCTTCCACACTCACCATTACTTTGAACTATTGGTCCTAAGTATTTAAACTCATCCACCTTCACCACCTCTACTCCTTGCATCCTCACCATTCCTCTATCCTCCCTCTCATTCACACACATATATTCTGTCATAGACCTGCTGACCTTCATTCCTCTTCTCTCTAGAGCATATCTCCATCTCTCCAGGGTCTCTTCCACCTGTTCCCTACTCTCACTACAGATCACAATGTTATCTGCAAACATCATAGTCCATGGGGACTCCTGTCTGATCTCATCTGTCAACCTGTCCATCACCATTGCAAATATGAAAGGGCTCTGAGCTGATTGATGTAATCCCACCTCCACCTTAAACGCATCCATCACTCCCACCGCAGACCTCACTGCTGTCACACTCCTATACATATCCTATACCACTCACATACTTTTCTGACACTCCTGACTTCCTCATACAATACCACAACTCCTCTCTAGGCACCCTGTCATATGCTTTCTCTAAGTCTACAAAAACACAATGCAACTCCTTCTGACCTTCTCTGTACTTCTCCATCAACACTCTCAGAGCAAACATCGCATTTGTAGTGCTCTTTACCAGCATGAAACCATACTGCTGATCAGTAATCATCACATCCCTTCTTTACCTAGCGTCCACTACTTATGCCACTTCCCATAACTTCATGCTGTGACTGATCAATTTAATCCCTCTGTAGTTACTACAGCTCTGCACATCACCCATATTCTTAAACATCGGTACCAAGACACTTTCTCCATTCCTCAGGCATCCTCTCACTTTCCAAAATTTCATTAAACAATCTGGTTAAAAACTCCACTGCCATTTCACCTAAACACCTCCATGCTTCCAGAGGTATGTCATCTGTTTCCATTCTTCATCATCTTCATAGGTATCTTTACTTCCTCCTTGCTAATCCAATGCACTTCATGATTCACTATCCCCACATCATCCAACCTTCTCTCCCTCTCATTCTCTTCATTCATCAACCCCTCAAAGTACTCTTTCCATCTGCTCAACACACACTCCTCGCTTGTAAGTATGTTTGCCTAATTATCCTTTATCACCTTTACCTGCTGCACATCTTTCCTAGCTCGGTCCCTCTGTCTAGCCAATCGGTACAAGTCCTTTTCTCCCTCCTCAGTGTCCAACCTTTCATACAACTCTTCATATGCCTTATCCTTATAGCCTTTGCCACCTCTCTCTCTGCCATGCACCTCATCTCCTTATACTCCTGTCTATTTTCTTCATCTCTCTGACAATCTCTTTCTCTGTATACTCTCCTGTACTTCCTTATTCCACCACCATGTCTCCTTGTCATCCTTCCTCTGTCCAGATGTCATACCAAGCACCTTTCTAGCAGTCTCCCTTACTAGCTCTGCTGTAGTTTCCCAGCTATTTGGTAACTCTTCACTGCCAACCAGTGCCTGACTTAACTCTTCCCTGAACTCCACTTCACAATTACCCTTCTTCAATTTCCACCATTTGATCCTTGGTGCTGCCCTCACACTCCTCCTCCTCTTCTTGATCACCAACGTCATCTTAAAAACCACCATCCTAACAACACTTTCCCTGGTCACCACTTCAGTGTCTCCAACCTCCTTCAAACTGGATCTCCTACACAAGATATAATCCACCTGTGTGCATCTTCCTCCACTCTTGTATGTCACCCTATGCTCCTCCCTCTTGGTAAAATAAGTGTTCACCACAGCCATGTCCATCCTTTTCGCAAAATCCACTACCATCTGACCTTCTGCATTCCTTTGTTTAACACCATACCTACCCCATCACTTCCTCATCCCCTCTGTTCCCTTCACCAACATTCCCACTGAAATCTGCTCCAATCACCACTCTCTCACCCTTGGGTACAGTCATCACCACTTCATCCAACTCGCTCCAAAATTTTTCTTTCTCGTCCATCGCACACCCAACTTGTGGAGCATATGCACTAACAACAGTCATCATTACACCATCAATTTCCAGCTTCATAAACATCACTCTATCCGACACTCTTTTCATCTCCAGAACACTCTTGGCATACTGTTCCTTCAGGATAACTCCTATGCCATATCTCCTCCCATCCACACCATGATAAAACAATTTGAACCCACCTCTGATACACCTGATACACCTAGCCTTACTCACCTTCCATCTGGTCTCGTGCACACACAATATACCAACATTCCTTCTGTCCATTATATCGGCTAGCTCTCTCCCTATACCAGTCATACTGCCAAAATTCAAAGTTCCGACCCTCACTTCCTCAGTCCTAGTATTTCTCCTCTCTTCCTACCTTCAGCCATACCTTCCCCCTCCTCTACTCCTTCGGCCAACAGTAGCCCAATTTCCACCAGTACCCTGTTGGCTAACAGTACTGGTGGCAGTCGTTGTTAACTCGAGCCTCGACCGATCCAGTATTTATCCGGGCTTGGGACCAGCACAAAGAAATGCACTGGCTTTTGCATCCCCAGTGGTTGGGTTACTTACCATAATGTAGATGTTCGAGTGTATTCACTGTTGCAGTCATCACATTTGGGTTATCTGTTTGCAGTAGCCCTTAGTCGGCCTGATTATCAAAGTCTTGGGTCCTGCGTCGGTTGCTGTCTCAACTTCCATGACGTCAGGTAGTCAGGGGTATAAAGCATGCAGCTGATGCTATTACATCAGTTTTTCTTGCCCCACATATACATACATACACACACACACACACACACACACACACACACACACATTGTTATACCTCCATCAAAAAAGCAAATAAACCAAAAAGCTTTTAAGCATAGTAAAGGAGAGAAGAGATATAGCCAAACAAAGTCAGGGGGCTGGAGGAAGGGTAACCAGGACTGCAACAGTGAATACACTCGAACATCTACTTTTGTGGTAAGTGTACACAACTGTACTATGTTTTTTGTGTTTTACTGTTGCAGTCATCACATTTGGGTAGATTCCCAAAGCTAAGGATGGCAGGAGGAATTTAGATAGCATTAGGACCAGCTATAAGGCCCTGCAAGACTGCAGTGGCAAAGCCAGCTCTGGATTTAGAGAAAATTGGCAAATGGTAATGCTTAGTGAAAGTATGTACAGAACTCCAAGTGGCAGCTTCTAGGATGTCTCTGGTAGAGGTAGATGCAGCCCTGGTTGAATGGGGTCTAATCCCCTGTGGGATAGGTTTTCCATGGTGCTTATAGCAGAAATTAATGCAATGGCCTATCCACTTAGAAATGGTTTGTTTTGAAATAGCCTTCCCCTCTGCCCCTGCAGCAAATGCCACCAGCAGTTGTTCAGATTTCCTTTGAAGTTTAGTCCTGTCCAAGTAAAATCTAAGTAGTCTGTGCACATCTACGGAGTGCAGTAAACATTCCCCTTTGTTCTGTGGGTTAGAAAAGAAGGTTGGCAAATGAATGGATTGATTAACAGCCACATTGGATACCACCTTGGGCATGAAGGAGGGATTGGTCCTGAGGGACACCCTGTCCACATGAAAGATGATGAAAGGCACCACTGCCATAAGGGCCTGTAATTCAGATGCCATTCTTGCTGAAGTGATAGCTAAAAGGAAAGCCGTTTTCCAAGAAAGGAATTTTAACTCTGCACTTGCAGCTGGCTCAAAAGGAGGAAGAGTGAGTTTTTCCAATACAAAGTTAAGGTCCCAGGGAGGAGTTGGGCTCTCCTGTGTGGTCTTAAGTTTTTGACCCCTCTGAGGAACTGCTTGAGCAGTGGATGAGAAAAGAGGGGTGGTTCTGTGTTGTAATGAGCTGAAATGGCTGAGGCGTGAATTTTGATGGAGGAAAAGGAAAGGCCCTTGTTGAAGCATCTCAGTTAAGTATTGAAGAATCTGTGGTACATTAGGTACTGCTGTGGCCATCCCTTGAGTTTGGTTCCAGACACAGAATCTTTTCCATTTTTCAGCATAAGATTTTCTAGTACTAGGCCTCCATGCCTCCAAAATGACATCCAACACTTGTTTACTGAGGGATGGTAATGGAGAGATTAGGTAATTAGCCAGACTGCCAGGTTCAGGGTTTGAAGCTGGGGGTGCAGAATCTGGTTCTCCTGCTGTGACAGCAGGATAGGGGTCTGAGGCAGGTGCCATGGGGCTAGCAGTGACACACTGCACAAGAGGGGGTACCAGTGTTGGTGTGGCCAGTCTGGTGCAATCAGTATCATCCTTGGTTTGTCCTGTTTGATCTTTGGTAGTACCTTGGAGAGGAGAGGCAGAGGAGGAAAAGCATAAACTGATAGATTTTTCCAGCTGAAGGACAGGGCATCCACTTTCCAAGCTTGTTTGTGGGGAGTCCTTGTGCAGAATTTGTCCAATTGGTAGTTCTGGGCGGAGGCAAACAGGTCTATATCTGGGCTCCCCCATTTGTTTATCAACATGTTGAAAGTCTTTGGTTCCAGTTTCCACTCGTGTGGGTCCATGAGATTTTGGCTTAGTTCATCTGCCAGTGTATTTAGTTTTCCTGGCAGGAATTGAGCCTGTAGATGCACTTGGTAGCTCAAGGCTGTGTTCCACAGAGCCATGGCTAGTCTGCAGAGGGGGTAAGAATGGTTACCCCCCGCTTGTTTATGTACCACATGACAGTGGTGTTGTCCGTCTTTATCATTAATTGTTCTGGAAGAATGTGGTCCTGAAGGCTGTCGGAGCATTCTGTACAGCTAACATTTCTTTTTGATTGATATGCAGGTGCATTTGACTTGGGTTCCATTTGCCCTGAATGCACTTTCCTGCCAGGTGAGCCCCCCCATGCATAGTCTGATGCGTCTGTTGTTAGGGTTTGGGCGGCAGGTGTAGAGTGAACGGTAGACCCTTGTTTTGTTGGCAGGCTTCTGCCCATCAAAGGAATTCGAACCGTAGGCAGGGTACAATAGGAATCATTGCTTCTAGATCCTGAGAATGTTGACACCATAGGCTTTTTAGATACCAGTGCAGTTTCCTCATATGCAGTCTTGCATATGGAATTAGTAGAATGCAGGAGGCCATGAACCCAAAGGCTTGCAGTATTTGCCTTGCAGATAGCAGGGTTTTTGTGGTCACTAGTTTGAAGTTGTCAAATGAATTTTCTTTCTCTGGCGTGAGGAAAGCCATCTGGGAAGTTTTGTTCAAGCTTGCTCCCAGGAATATAATTTGTTGACAGGGTACCAGATGTGATTTCTTTTTGTTCATGATGCACCCCAGACAGGTGAACACCTTTTGTACAAATGCCAGATGATTCAAAAGTATGTCCTGGCTTTCTGCCTGAATTAGACAATCGTCCAGGTATGGGTATATTTGAATATCTCCTTGCCTGCAAAATGCGATGACTGGGGCTAGGCACTTTGTGAATACCTTGAGCACAGTAGATAAGCCAAAGGGCAGTGCAGAGAACTGATAGTGCATGTAGCCTGCTTTGAAGCGTAGATATCTTCTGCAAGATTTCCTGATTGGGATGTGCAGGCAGGCTTCCTTTAAATCCAGTGTTGCCAACCAGGCACCTTTGCCTAGCAAAGGAATCTACTGATGAAGAGTTAGCATCTTGAATTTTGGAATCACCAAAAAGGTGTTTAAAATAGAAAGGTCCAGGATAGAATGCCATGAGTTGTCTTTTCTGGGTACCAGTAGAAACCTTGTCCCTTTTCCTCTTCTGCTACAGTTTGAATAGCCTTTATGCTTAAAAGAGAGAGTACTTGCTTTTGAGCCTCTGCCCACTGACTTGGGGATAGATCTGGCCAATCGTTTGGGGTTGGTAACGTGTGGAAGTGAAATCTGTATCCTTGGGAAACTATATTTAAAACCCATTTGTCTTGGGTAATGAGTTCCTGTTTTTTTGCCTGCAGAGCAATCTTTCCCCATAAAGGATCAGCCAGTTGAGAACTGCTTGGAAGTTTTAAAGTTAAGTCATTGAGACAGTTTACCATAGAGGGGAGTCTTACTACTCCCTGATTTGGAAGTGGGAGCCCCCCACTGCTTAGTCCTGTGCGTAACCTGGGATTGAAGCCTGGGTGTTCTACTGGTTCTAGGTTTGGACTGAGAAGGCCTGGAAGTGACAGGAAAGGTCCAATTCTTAGAGGGCCAAATGCCTACTAAATCTTACAGGCTGTACATGTAGGAAATCTTTAACAGTTTGCATAGATTTAGCTTTTTCATCCATCTTTTTAAGAACTTCTTCTGCTTTGTTGCCAAACAGGCAGTCCTGATTTAAGGGAGCATCCAGCAATTTAGCTTTAACATGATCTGGCAATGATTGCTCCTTAAGCCAAGCATGCCTTCTAAGTACAGACCCAGTGACAGCAGCCCTGCAAGATGCCTCTAGTGAATCAAAACCACACTGCAAAGTATGTTTTCCAACCTGTTCAGCAGAATGCATTAAAATCTTGTAAATCCTTATTTTCACAACAGTCAGGAATCAATATCATTTTCTGTTTAAGCAATCCAATAATATGCTGCTGATACTTTAACATATGAAACTGGCAATTTAAGGCCCTAATGGCCAATGTTGCAGAAGTGTATACCTTCTTACCCCATCTATCCAGCGCCCTGGAGTCTCTATCAGAGGGGGTAGGATTTTTGGCAGTAGTAGCCTTAATGCCCTTGGGCCCCTGTGAAATGGTCTCAGGATCTGCAGTAGGGTTTTTAAAAAAGAACGTGTGAGAGTCAGGAACCCTGCAATATCTATCAGGTTTTCTGGAAGCAGGAGGTAAAGAGTCAGGGGTCAAGCTAGATTCCGAAAAGGCATCATCAATAATGTCTAGTACAGGAGGGATAGCTAAGGGCCTGTGCTGGGGCAGGAGTAAGAAATCCCTAAGCCTCTTTTTAGAAACAGAGTAATCCTGGCTTTCCCAACAAAAATGTTCCCTAAGAGTATGCAAAGTCTTGCCAAAAGAGAAATCCTCGGGGGGTGGGGCAGATGGAAGAGAGTCCTTTGCATCAGAATCCTCATAGGTAGATAAGGGTAAATCCTGGTCATCAGAGGAAAAACAAATTTCGGAATCTTGGTCAGAAGTATCATAAGCAAATTCAGTCCTAGGTCTCTCAGAGGGAGAAAGCTGGCTTCCCCTGATTAAAGTAATAAGGTCTTCAGCCATTCTTATCATTTGTTTTTTAGGCATAGAGGCCTGACCATACGGTCTGGGCGTCTGTTTTCTAGGTATAGTTCCAGATTTAGGCCTTGAAGAAGAAGATGGCCTCGGTTTAATATGCAAGTCAGTAGGCCTGAATACACCTTCAGAAGCTGGTGCCTGCACAGCGGCTCTGGACCCATCCAAGGTAGAGACATCCGCAGGTTCCACAGTTGAAGCATCTCGCGGCATACCGGACTCCAAATGGGTCTCAGTAGAGGCCTGCGAATCTGAAGTAGTGGGTATCAGGGGCTGCGAAAGCACCTCAATGAGTACCAGCGAACTGGTGACTAGCTTAGAAGCATCGTCGGAAGCTTTGGACCTAGGCGATCTGTCTCTGTCTTTATCTTTGTGTTTTTTTGGAATGTTGGTAGTCGGATGGCTAACCGAAGACATATCTGGATAATTGAACAGAGTACCAAAATGTTTAGAAGCGTGAATATACAGACAACGAATAGCTCGTTACTTAAATAAGGCACAAAACCGACAGCGAGGAACGTCGTGGTCAGGGCCTAGGCAAGGAATACAGTACGAATGAAAATCTTTATGAGGTATTTGCTTTCCACAAGAAATGCAATTATTGACTTTTACTGACATCAGTTTAGAGCAAGAAAAAGTTTCCCCAATGGGGTACTTCGCTTTAGTTGAAGACTTCGGTTCTGAAACTCGAAAACGAAAATTTCAGGAGTCGGCCAACCGGCACTTGCAAACTGCTTCTGCTTCGGGCACCGCACGGCAAGAAAGACTGACATAATGGCGTCGGCTGCATGCTTTATACCCCTGACTACCTGACGTCACGGAAGATGAGACAGCAACCGACGTAGGACCCAAGACTTTGATAATCAGGCCGACTGAGGGCTACAGCAAGCAGATAACCCAAATGTGACGACTGCAACAGTGAAACATGAAGAACATCTTAAGTTACCTACTTTCACATCTAACTTATCTAGTGCACACTGCAGTGTTTAGGATAAACCATTTTTTTTCATATTACTTTTAAGCATCCCTGTGACTAGCACTTGCACTAATACCTGCCGGAAAGCACTTGGAAGCCTTAAACTGATACAAGCACTCCTCTCTCCTTGTTATTAAGGAAAAATTATCCGTAGGCACTAAGCCTACAACTGCAAAGTACCTTGCTAAGGCAAGGGAAAACAGCTCCGGTACTTACAAAAAAAGCACCAAACCGGGCATGTCCAAGGATCAGCTTCCAGCGACTTCTCCTGTCCACCTGGTGAATCTGGGCATACTGGGGCAATGCAGCAGTTGCCTCATGTACACAAGACAACCCTCTCCTCCTACCACCCAACACTGCAACCTGTGAGAGATGCACTTACATAGCCAAACTGGAAGCAAAGCTCTCTCCACCCAAGATTGTGCTAGAAAGTCAAGAAGAGAAGGTTAACACCCGCACTACACCTCAAGCAACACACAGCCCTTCTAAACCCGCACCACCAACACCCACACACAGCAACTTTAAATCAACATATGCGGAGGCCCTTAACTGTAACCTGCCCAAGCAACAAGGACCTCCGAAGCTGAAACGCAAACAAACAAAAATCACAACCAAAGTGTCACATAGCTCACACCAGTATGCTACCCAGCAAAAGCAACATAAGGCAAGACAACGTACCTAACACTTTAGTCATAGATGACTCTATAGTCAGGCATGCTAATGTCCCACTCACCAGGCTGAACAATGGGAAAATTACAGTCAGCTGCCTGTCGGGTGCCAGGATCCGCCACATAACGCATGCACTCAAGTCACTCCACAACAAGTACAAATATGACTCTGTCATTGTCCATGTTGGAGTGAATTACTTGAGACCTCCCTGGACTACATCAAAAGAGACATGGAAGAGCTCTCGGATCATGTGGCACAGGCAGGTATGACCTTAGCCCTGAGTAGTATCCTGCCTTCGCCCAGCATGATACCAAAATATAAGAACAAAATGACTGACTTCAACAATTGGATAAGCTTCTGGTGTCATTCAAAGGGGATCCAGTATCTGTCTGCTTGGGACGACATGATCGACAGACCACGATGCTTTGCCAGAGATAGTCTGCACCGGTCGCCCCTGGGATTCAGGTTACTGGCTAAGGCTCGTGCCACCCTATAGTACCTTTTTTAGGAAAAGTTCAAAGGACAAAACCACCACCATAACAGGTACAAGCATGCAAATTCTGAAGGTAATGCTACTCAATGCTAGAAGTCTAAACCTCAAAATGCACTCTCTTGAGGCACTCCTAAAAATGGAGAACATCGATACCTGTGCAGTAACTAAGACCTGGTTCTAGGCTCCAGAGAGTACCCCTGCAATACCAGGCTACAACTCTTACCACACTTTTTGGCCACCAAACCACTAAAGGTGGAAGCGTGTCCATATTCACCAAGGATATTCACACCACCAGGCTAGTTGCCCAACACAATGCGTCTGAAATTCTCCAGGCGTAACTAACATTAGGTAAGACTGCAATCCAAATTGTAGCTTGCTACAGATCCCCCATCATGCCCCAAGATTCTCACTACACCTTTCTAAACATACTGAAAAATATTAAGATACAACCAAACACCCTAATACTGGGTGATTTCAACTACCCTGCCATTAACTGGGAAAAATACTCGTGTACCAACACCTTTGCCCAACGGTTCTTCGAATTCATAAATTCCAACACCCTGGATCAACTAATCCATAGTCCCACCAGGGGCTCCAATATCCTAGACCTGGCCATTACCAACATAGGAAATCGATGCTCCACACCTATGGTCACCCCCTCGTTGGTCAGATCTGACCATAAGCTAATCACCCTTAACATCCACATCCCACCGCCACCCCCCCCCCCAGTAAGGAAACCTCCACAAAAAACTTCTCCAAAGCCAACTTCATGCTACTAAAGTCAAAAGTGAAAAGCTTCATGACACCCATGCAGATGGGAACTGAAAGTTCGACTGCTGAATCCTACACTAAGGCAATGTATGAGCACATCCACTCATGCATGAATCGTGCCATCCCAAATAAAACCAAGATGCTCTCCTCCGAAAAAACGGTGGTCCCTTGCCATAAACAAACTTTATAACAAAAGGAAGAAACTGTTGCAGAAAAGAAGAAAATCTCAGGATGCAAAAAACTCCCTTACCAGCCTCAGTAAGAAGCTGAGATCCCTCATAAAATCCTACAAAGCTAGTTATGAAAATAAAACTGCCAAAGATTCCAAAGACAACCACAAGGCACTCTATAACTATGTCAAGAATCTAAATGGCAATGCTCATATCTGCTCTGAGCTACAACAGAATGGCATTAAATATACTGATCCCAAGGATATTGCCAATATCCTGGCAGATCAATTCAGTGCCAACTTCATCCCCCTCTCACCGCCTAAACGTCCCATGTCAATACTGGAAGATTGCCGAACAGCCACAGAGGTAAAAAAACACACTCTCCAAAGCTAAGAATACAGCATCCATGGGACCAGATGACATCCAAGGCTGTGTACTACATGATCTACAAAATGAACTGGCACCTCACCTAAGTGTCATGTTTAATCATAGCTTCACCTCAGGCTTCGTGCCCACTGAGTGGTGCACAGCTACAGTTATCCCACTCCACAAGGGGGGGGATTCACCTTGGATCCCTGGAACTACCGCCCCATCAGTCTGATCAGTCTGATCTGCAAGGCCATGGAACATATTATCATGGAACTTGTAAACGCAGACATTGGCAACCTTCAAACACTGGACCCCACCCAATTTGGGTTCGTGAAGGGCCGATCTTGTCTCCTGAACCTGACTGACTTCTTCGAATCAGTCTCCAGAGCAGTGGACGAGGGTAAGGTGGTCCACACAGCCTATCTGGGCCTCACCAAGGCATTTGACACCATCCCCCACTCTGGAATCATAGATAGACTTAATAAGCTGGACATTAATCCCTACGTCACTCGATGGGTTGCCAACTGGCTTACTGACAGAACCCACACTGTAAAAGTAGCAGACTCCAAATCCAGCTCCAGACAAGTGTCAAGTGGAGTACCTCCGGGTTCAGTCCTGGGACCGCTCTTGTTTGGCATCTACTTCTCTGAAGTACAGGCCAACACTAAGGGACTCTGGCTAACAAAGTTCGTAGATGACTGCAAACTGGGAGCCATTACTGAATCCCCAAATGCTGTGGATACTTTACAAAAGGGCCTTTCAGAAACAGATACTTGGTGCCAGAGCCATGGGCTCAAGCTCAATGCCAAGAAATATATAGTTATCCCCTTTGGGAAAAAAACATGCACCCATGTATTACCACATAGGTGGCAGTACACTAAACACCGAAAGTGTGATAAGAGACTTACGGACACAGGTGAACAGTGGTCTCACCTTCAATAACCACATCGCCACAACAGTCAGGAAATCCTTCTATGTAGCACACCTCATCACCAAGGGCTTTTCATCTGGAAAAAAGGAGGTCATTGTCCCACTGTACTCATCCTTCATTAGACCCATTATAGAATACAATGCCCCGTTTGGTATGTACCTCTCAAGACATCTGCAACAACTGGAAAGGCCACAGAAATACCTCACTAAAAGAACCACAGACCTTAAGCAGATGCCCTACGCTGACCGTCTTAAAAATTTCCAGCTATACTCGGTCGCATATCGTCTACTCAGAGGTGATCTCTGCTTAACATACAAGGCCATGTCAAACCCAGAGCTGTTGGACAAGCTAAATTTAAGGAAATCCCAATCCCTCAGAGCCACATGCTCCAGGGATCTAAACCTTGTCATCACAATAAATAAAACATGCTGGAGGGACCGGTTCCTGACCCAGAGACTCCCCAGACTCTGGAATAGACTGCCCATACATGTCAAGCAGAGCACCTCTTTGGCCCTCTTCAAAAGAAACCTTGACGATTGGATGGGAGAAAGGAAATTCACCCCAGGGATTACGTCAGTCACCCTGCCAGACAGGGGTCCAGGGAAGTAAACAGTGTGGGAAGAAATAGCCAGGGAATTGTTATGGCTAGGCTTGTATAGGCCCTAGGACCGATAGCCTAGTACCAACCTATGAACCTAGGTAGGGGAGGGAATGTGTACACAAAGAGGGAGTTCCAGGGGAAGGTCAAGGCATCCACCTTCCACGCTAGGTGGTGATACTCCCTGGTACAGAATTTTTTCAGCTGGTGGTTGAGGTGCGAAGCACCAGAGTTCCCCACTCCTGAATGACTTGCAAAAAGATTTTTCTGTGGAGCTGCCATTCGTGGGGTTCCAGTAAGTTTCTGCTTAGGTGGTCGGCCAGGGTGTTGCTGAATCCTGGTAGGTATTGGGCAATTAGGTGTAATCCCATGGAGGAGGCTGTCAGCCAGAGGTTCATGGCTAGCCTGCACAGAGGGTAAGACAGAGTCTCTCCTTGTTTGTTGATATACCACATTACTGTGATATTGTCTGTTTTGATAAGGAGAACCCCTTGCCTGAGATGGGGTTTGAAGGATGTCAGAGCCTTTTGTACTGCCGTCATTTCCTTCTGATTGATGTGTAAGGGAAGGTGCTGAGCATCCCAAAGATCCTAGGTGCACCTGTCTGCTAGGTGAGCGTCTCAAGCAATGTCTGAGGCGTCGGTGGTGATGGTCTGCCTAGTAGGGTGGAAGATGAAGGGAAGACCCTTGTTCTTAGCACAGGCCCCTGCCCACCAGAGAAACTCAGCCCTTATACAGGGGATCAGAGGGAGATAGGTCTCCAGAGGCTGAGACCAAATGCTCTTTAGATACCACTGAAGATTCCTCATGTGAAGCCTGGCCAGAGGAATTAGAAGGATGCAAGATGCAATGTACCCCAAGGATTGCAGGAACTTCCTTGCAGTGAGGTGACTTCTGGAAGCCAGTTGGGTGAAATACAGAGGCAGGAAGCTCTGCTTCTCTGGGGATAGGACAGCCATTTGGGATGTTGTGTCCAGCAGTGCTCCCAAGAAAATGATCTTCCTGGAGGGTGTTTGCTTTGATTTCTTCTCGTTGATGGTGAACCCTAGGGAAGTTAGAAGAGGTTTGACACAGAGTAGGTCCTAGAGCAGCTTTTCTTTGCACTCTGCCTGAATGAGGCAGTCATCCAGATAAGGGTAAATCTGTATATTTCTCAGTCTGCAAAATGCTATAGTCGGGGCTAAGCATTTGGTGAATACTCTGGGTGCAGTAGATAAGCCAAAGGGTAGCGCAGATAAAGTGTTGTGAGCCTGCTCTGAAACTCAGGAATTTCCTGCAGAATTCCCTTATGGGGATGTGGAGGTAGGCATCTTTTAGGTCTAGGGTCACTAGCCAGGCATTTTTTGTCAGCACAGTCAGCAGCTGCTGCAAAGTTAGCATTTTGAATTTGGGGACCACCAGGGAGGTGTTCAGAATGGATAGATCCAGGATGGGGCGCCAAATGCCCTCTTTTCTGGGAACAAGGAATAGTCTGGAATAAAATCCTTTGCCTGTTTGATCTGAGGGGACAGGTTCTACTGCCCCCTGGGATATCAGAGTTTGGACTTGGAGGCAAGTCTGGGTACCCTCTTTTAATTGGGAGTTCGTTGAAAGAGAATTTGTATCCCTGAAGAATGATCTTTAAGACCCATTGGTCCTTTGTTACAGAAAGCCAATTTTCTTTGCACAGGGAGAGCCTTCCTCCTAGCTTTTTGAGTGAAAGGAGAGAAGAGGGGGGAGAGGGAGTCATTCAGAGTTTTTGACACAGAAGGATGGCTTAGAGCTCCCTGCCTTTGGGGCAGAAGTGGTCCAGTATTTGGTTCTCTGCTGCCCCTGGGATAGGGGCCTGGATGGTCTGTCCCTGCGGGGCTTACCTTGGCCCTGTCTGCCAGGTGCAGGGAAGGACTAGTGCTTAGAGGGAAAGTTCCTGCTGAACCTGGGAGGTTGAACCTGAAAAAAATCTTTTATTGTTTGCATAGATTTTCCTTTGTCTTCCATCTCTTCTGCTTTTACTCCAAACAAATGGTCCTGGTCCTTATCCAGGAGTGCATCAATTAATTTAGATTTGACATAATCAGGGAGAGGTTGTTCCTACTACCATGCATGTCTCCTAATGATAGATCCTGACACTGCTGCCCTGCTTGAGGCTTCTAGGGCATCATATCCACAGTGTAATGAGTGTTTGGCCACTTGACAAGTAGAGTGCAGTAAATCTGCCAACTCTTTCGAATTGGCACAGTCGGGAAAGGTTGAAATCTTTTGCTTTAATAGTTTCAAAGTGTGTTGATATTTTAACATATAGAACTTACAGTTGAGTGCTCTGATAGCTAAGGTAGCAGAGGTGTACACTTTTTACCCCATCTGTCTAGAGCTCTGGAATCCTTGTCAGAAGGAATAGGATTCTTGGCAGAACTAGTCTTAGCTCCTTTAGGTCCCTGTGTAATGACGTCTGGGTCTGCAGCAGGATTTCTGTACAGGTATTTGTGGGAATCCAGTACTCTGTAATACCTGTCAGGTTTACTGGGAGCAGGTGGGAGGGCATCAGGGGCTAAGCTGGATTCATGGAAAACATCATCCACCACTTCTAAAACAGGGAGGATGGCCAGGGGTCTGTGCTGGAACAGGTCCAGAAACTCTCAGTCTTTTCTTAGATGGGGGAAATCCTGAGATTCCCATTGGAAATCTTCCCTAAGGGTGTGAAGGGTTTCCCCAAAGGAAAGGTCTTCTGGTGGGGAGGCAGAAAGAATGGATTCCTCTGCAAATGAATCCTCATAAGCAGTCAGAGGTTGTTGTTCCTCTTCAAAATCTGAATAACCAGATTCCTCAGAATCCTGTTCTGTCATAATTTCAGGAGAAGGGTGTCTTTTCCTTTTAGAAGTTGTGGCCTGACTACCCCTGCTGAGGGAGATGAGATCCTCTGCTATTTTAAGCATTTGTGTTTGGGGTGGTGGAGCAGGAGCAAGATGGTGGCTGGAGGCAGATTTTCTAGGAGTGGCCTGGCTTCTAGGCCTGAGAGTATGCATCAGTCTGACAGAAATGGTAGTCAGATGAGAAGACATAATTTTTTTGTCTAAATTCGGTAGTGCGAGAGGCCTCCTCGGAAGCCGGTGCCAGTGTCGTGGCTCCGGACTCAACCAAGGCAGAGACAGCCAAAGGCTTGGAAGACTAGGAAGATTTCTGCGGCATACTGGACTCTTAAAGGGTCTTGGTAGAGGCCTGCGTAGATATCGAATTGGGCATCAGGGGCTGCGAAAGCACCTCACTGAATTCCGGAGAACTGACGACCTGCTTAGCGGTAGAGTCGTTGGAAGGCTTAGCCTTGTGTGGTCTATCTCTATCTTTATCTCTGCGTTTTTTCAGAATGTTCACGGATTGTTGGCTGATAGACGCCATTCTGGAATGCAAAGATGGAAGACGAAAATACCTGTCTACAATAAGAGCTCTACGGTGAATGGTTCTCGCATTAAAGAGGGCACAGAACCGGCAACGGGAGACGTCGTGGTCTGGGCCTAAACAAGTGATGCAGCATGAATGGAAGTCTCAGTGTGGGATCTGCTTTCCACAGGCGAGACAATTGTTAACTTTTTCGGACATCGATTAGTGCAAGAAAAAAGGACCCCCAACAGGGTACTTAGCTTTAGACATTTTCAGCTGTAATTCAAACTCTGGTAGCGACTGACTGGCATACTTGTGAACTACTTCTGCTACAGGCTCCACGGCAAGAAAGACTGATGCAATGGCGTCAGCTGCCTTGCTTTATAGCACTGACGACCTGACATCAGACTACAGGTGACAGCAGCCAAAGCAGAAAAACAATGACTCTGGTATTCGGGCCACATGACTGCAACAGTGAAACATGAAGAACATCCACTGTTGTCTGGACCAGCAGGAAGTCACTACAATGATTTCGGAGGAGTCCTACTGAATTTTCAGAAGTACTCTTGCTGTTACTGGAAAGGGCAGAAAAGCATACAGGAACATTGTTGCCCAAGTAAAAGAAATGGCATTGGTCTTCCAGACCTTCTTGCATGGAATCGTGGAGCAGAATCTTGCCAACTGATTGCTCAGAGAGGAGGCAAATAGGTCTACTTGAGAAACTTCACTCAGATGGATCATATCTTGAAGACTCCCTGATCTAGTTTCCATTTATGAGGGTCCGCCCTTGTCCTACTCAATTTGTCTGCCACATAGTTTTGCTCAGAAGGAATGTAGGATGCCTGCAGAGTTGGACTGCACTGTGAGGGTATATTCCAAGACAACACAGCTAGTGTGCAAAAGGGGCATGGACCTGGTTCCCCCTTGCTTGCTGTTGTACCACAAGACTGTGGTATTGCCTGTAACAACTTGAAGAGGTCCCAGGAGCCAAAGATGATTCAGACAGTTGAGTGACTTGATGAGGGCAAGCATTTCTTTTTTCATTTATGTGCTTGCCCCTGTCCTTAGTGTCTCACACATCTTGCACTTTTACCCCTCCTGAAACTACTCCCCAAGCAAAGTCTGAGGTGTCTGTGGTGACGGACTGATTTGGAGCAGGGCGGCAGAAAGGGAGACCTGGGTTTAGATAAATTTGCTGTATCCACTAATTGATTTCTCTTTTGACAAACCATAGCACTGGGATTTGTAAAGATAAAGGATGTTAGCATTAGGACCAAACAGACTTCAGATACCACCATGTATCTTTCTCATGTGAAGTCTTGCCAGAGGTGTCATGAAAAATCATAGATGCTATGAGACTCAAAATCCTGAGGTACTCCCTCACAGTGACCCAAGTCTGACTGGAAAACCTTAGATATAGATCTACATACAGATCTATTTTTTTTTTCCTGTGGAAGAAACCCTCTTTGAACTAAGGTGTCTCGCTGACACCCCAGGAAAAACAATCTTGTGTGAAGGAGTCAAAAAATACTTTTGAATGTTCTCTTTGAATCCCAACTTGTGTAACAGATCTCTCACCCAAGTAAGAGATTCCTGACACTTTGCAAAAGACACTACAAAAGCAAGCCATCTAAATATGGAAAAATATGGACACCCTGTAACCTGTGATAAGCTATAGCTAGTGCTAGACACTTTATGAGCACTCTTGATGCAGTGAATAGCCAAAAGGGTAATGGCAGAGAAATTATATTGCAATTCACACAAAGCTTTAACCATACCTGAAGTGTTGATGAATAGGATGTGATGACAAGCATCTTTTAAATGTAGTGTTACCAGGAGACCTAAATGAAGACGAAGAGTTAAAAGGTTGTGAAGTGACAGCATTTTGAACTTGAGCACTATTCACAAACATGTTTAGGAAAGAAAGATCCAGAACTGTTCTCCAAGCATCTTCTTTCTTTGGCACTAAAAACATCCTTGAATAAAAACCTTTCCCAACAAGGGAAGGAGGAACTGGTCCTATCACACCCTGAGATGGTATGTGTAGACAGACAGGTGGAAATAGTGGAGTTTGGTCTGGGCTGGTGGTTGAGAATTACCCCTTGGAAATGAGGGATTTCCTCTCATTAACATCTGTAACCTTGATGAATGAACTTCAGAAACAGTTTGTCTGAAATTAACGGTCTCTGAAGAGAAAAGTGGAGATTCAGACTTTCTCGAAAGGAAAAGGGACTGTCAGGGTGGAGGGACATGGAGTGACAATATACACTAAGTCATTCTGACTTTTTGGACTGCCCTTGGACTGGGGGGGGGGGATTACTGAGATCTTTTTGGAACACCCTGCCATTCCTTCTTCAACATCTATTTAACTGCATTTTTCTGAGACTGTTTATTTTGCTTTTTGCTGAAACTGGATGAAGGATTACAGAATCCCTTAGAAAATTTGGAAAAGGAGGACTAAAAAATCTTATGAGACTCCTTGTATCAACTAACCTCTTATCACATATTTTGACAAACCTCTGTAACAAAGGAACCAAAAACTAAATCTCTATCTAAAGGAGAATTTAAAATCTCATTTTTCACATCATCTGGGAGGTTCTGAGAAGCAGCTAGACAAAGCTCCTTAAAACAGTACAAGTTGCCACAGACCTGGAAAAAGTATCAATAAATTCATACACACACTGTAAACAATGACTTGTGAACTGTAAAATGGAATAAACTAAATTATTTAAAGCAGAGTTTTCCTCACAGGAAGAAACTGTGGACAAAACAACCATCATACTTTCACAATTAGTCAGAATAAACTTTTAACACGAGTTTGATAATGCAACATTCAGGCTGCAAACGCATACACTTTTTCAACACGATAATAATCTTTCCATCTTGTCAGAAAGAGTGTGAATGGAATTAACCAACTGTTTAGCAAGCAGTAGGATTAACTAAAGCTATAGCTGATGAGTCAGGTTTAGTATGATATAAAGATTTTAAAGACTGAGGAACTTCATACATTCTATCTGCCTTTTTAGGGGCAGTAGGCCAACTACTAGGAAAATTGCAGGCAGTGACACACATCCTCCAAAGTTGACAGAACTGAAGGAATGGGTACAGGTTCTGGAAGTGTCACTGGGACGATACTATGAACCAGCACTCCACCCCCTCAGCTCTTCAAGTGAATAGCAAAAAAAAAAAATAATAATAAGCTAATTGCATATTACAGTTAGAGCTATGCCCTGCCCAAAACTCTTCCACTGAAGAGGGGGAAAAAAACATGGACATTCCTTTTACTGGCATACCAACCAGGTGGTCAGATGCATGATATACAGCCTTCCTCCTGCCCCAGCCGTTCAGGTCCTGTTTCTGTGCCTTCCCCCCACAATCCTCCTTCAACATATTTTACTTAAAAAAAAAAAAAAAAAAATATATATATATTTATTTATTATTTTATTTTGTTTACATTTGATTACTGGGTAGTGTCCGACAGGGCCAGTAGTGCAATTTCAGTGGAGGCCCAGGGAGAAAAGCTCCAAAAACTTAGAGATACATATGTTGTACATTGCATACAGAGAAAGTACAAAGTAATACTTACACAGTTAAAAATACATGCAGATATAACACAAAGTAAATACTTTCAGTGTTAAAAATACAAGTAATGAAGTTCATAATATTCAATATATTCAATAATCAATATTCTTCTAAACTGTAGCAGACAGTTGCTACAGTTTAGAAACTACCTGCATGAAACACTAAGGCCTTCTCATTTCATATTTAAAACAAAATCTTAGTTTTAAACTGTAGCAAATAGTTGCTACAGTTTATATTCTGCCTGCAAAGAGCACTACAGCGCTCAGGTTTTAATTAAAAGTTTTTTTTTTTTTTTATTTTTAATCTGTAGCAAGCAGTTGCAACAGTTCAGCCCACACACTGAACACTAAAGCACTCATATTAGACCACAAATGGCTTTTAAAAGCCAGTAATGCATTAGAGAGAGATTGGGATCGGCTGATCTTACCCCTAACACTTTGCATCTGGAGCAGATGCCCCCTCTCACCCTACCCTAGCTATGCTACTGGCTCATAGGATTTTCTGATGGACTGAGAAACCTCAGTGTTCTCGCACATAAAACACTGGTGCATTCTGCAAACAGACTCAGAGAAGAGAAACCCCCCAACAGGAAGCATCAGAAATTGAATCAGATATCTGGAGAAAAAACTCTACGTCCCTTCAACTTCTTGTCCAGATTTAGAATCTTGAATCTTTTCAGAAAAAGAAGTAACCTCTTTCTTTTAACAGAAACCACATTATAAGAAGGAGCAAGAGCTTAAATAAAACCCTGCGCCAGACCCAGTAAATTAATCCTAAGGAAATTTGAGAAGGAGGGTACATTTTTAGTTTTCCTGTTTATTTTTGACATGAAAAATGGGGCCAACAGTGTTATGAATGGCAACAGCAGCAGGAAGTCTTCTCTGTTCCCTCTCCCAGACTGACTCTCCCTTGTCCACCTAGGGGGCCACAACAGCTGCAGAGGATGTGGCTAACCCTACACCATAGTGGATGTAAGGGCTACACCAGAGGATACAGGGGTAAAAGATGAGTGGTCTGTGGAAGCAGTTTTGACCACAGCAGAGTCACCCATCTGTGGCTGTGGCACATTGCAAGCCTGCTGCAATGTCAAAGGCTGTCTGCTTAACTTTTTTTTGTGGCTGGAAAAAATACTAGTAAATTGCGCTACAGTCAAGCTGAAAATGGTGCTTCTTTCCCAGAGAAAATAATCAGAATAAGCTGGTAAAAATCTGAAGTCTTTAAAAGACACGTTTTCACTTAAAATACAGTGAAAAGCATCCTCAAAAATTAAGATAAACACAGTTTTGGCACAGAAAACATGTTTTTTTTAACTACTTTAAACAACTTTTCAACAGACAGGAAAAAAGTGCACTCCTCTTTAAAAATACAATTAAGTCTTGTGACAGTCCATTAAAACACAAACTCCTAGCATAAAAATAACTTTAATAAGCAGGAAAAGTACAATAAAACAATACATTTTTAATGCGTAAGATTTTTCCCCAAAGGGAACTTATCTGCCTATCAAAATAATGCACAAGCCCATGGTTGATCCTCAAAAGCCCACAGAGGAGTGCTTTCTTCAATGGCAGGAAAGCTGTGAAGGGCTTGGCATCCAAACCTGTCTTTTTAGTTTGCTCAGCTTAAGCTGACTAACAATTTGGGAGCATCAAAGGTGTCTTGAAGTTTTGGAAGCTGGCTGGCTGTTACATCCTTGGCGGAATATAACCCATACATAACTAAGGTTACTGCAGCAGTGATCAATATAACGAACATTGCTAATGACCTCTATACTCTCCAACAACATGCACAACAATCTTTCTTTTCTATTGATGCCTGGCGAGAAAACTTCCAACAACTTCTCAACACCAAGACAACAAAACTTAAATGTTATTCACCCGAAAATAACTATTTTCTATAGCCTCTAAGGACAATACAAAAACTGAACAGGTAACACAAACCAAATTGCTAGGAGTTATTACAGACAACCAACTGAAATTCAACCACCACATACTGCTAGCAGTAAAAAACACTGAAAACTACGTAGTCTCTACCAAGCTAAGCCTTTCCCCTCAGATACAACCAGGAAAAACATAGCCAAGCTATCTACTCCCAAATCTACTACATGCCTCCCCAGCTCTTAAGCTCCACAGTAACCCACAAACTCCAACAATGTTATAATAAAGATGCAAAATTTGTGACTAATCTGCCCCACGGGGCACAAATGTCCAGCACTCAAAGACCTTAACCGCCTAGAGCTCTCACATACATTTACCTAAATACAACTACTGATAATCCATAAACTACTCAACAAATCAGAACAATACCCATGCACTGAATCACTCACTCACTCACAAACCCTTACGAGAAAGCTTCATTGTGGGGACAAAGTACTACTTACGATATCTAAATTTAAAAATAGAGCAGGTGACCCTCTACAAAACTAAGTCACAGGAAGTGGAACTCTCTTCAAGTCTCACTAAGACAAACTGAACCTAAAATCCTTCAAAGCTGAACTTACACAACATCTTATGCATACTTGGCTCTGATCTTGTGAAAATCCTTACGATTATACACTAAAGGTTTGCTGCACTTCGCTATGCATTATATCCCACATAATGTAACATACATTTTATCATGCAGTCTTCTAATCGGAATATCATGCTAGGATTTTATTTCTGAATACCCTGTTTTTTTCTGTAGAATGCATGTTTTTATATCACTTGTATTGTTATTCTAAGTACATCTAAACACCCTATGTAATGCTGTGCAATGTTTCTATTAGAATAAATGAACTGTACTCGTTAATGCATGCAATGCAACTTTCCAGAGCTTCTCTCCTAGCCTCTGCTGAAAATGGGCTTCTGCCAAGTCAGACTTTCCCAAACCACAAATGCAATAAATACATACATACATACATGCATGCATACATAAATATTACAGGTACCTAATATAAGTCAGAACCACCTGCAAAATAACCATAAGAGGTTGCAAATGGTGCCTTAAAGACCAGGAGAACTTACTACACATACTCGGCTATTTGCAGTGAGTGAAAGACTTCCTTCTGGCTTAAATCAACTGCCAAGAATATCTGCTGAAAACAGAAAACTTAAGGATCCATTCCTTGAGATGGGATGTACCTCAACATAAAAAAATCGAAAAACACCCAAGAGGATGGTAGACACCAAAGACGCCACCTGAACCAAACAGCACTGCTGCTAACAGTCAGAAATGAAGTGAGCCAATATGTGGAAATATAGCTGCAAACTAACAACAAATATTCACAGTTGTTGAGCGCTTTCTTCCTGTTAAGGGATGTCATCAGAACTTACATTACAGGACTGTGAAGACTGATAGCTGACCCTCAGCCAGGCAATGACATGGTCTTCAACAAGCTTTTTAAAAGTTTTTTAGAACAGGGAGCAAGACATCAGCATAAGGGGAAAAGGGACCAGACCTAACCTGGGGATGGAAGGCAAGGGTTCAGATTTATGTGACCTAAAAATGTGATGAAAGGGCTCTCATGACAACTGTTAATCAAAACTGTTGGGTTACCAGATGACAAATCCACTTCAGGTGAAAAGAATGGAAATCTGGTGGAGCAGGCAAGACATTAGTACAAGGACGGAAGGCTGGACCTCATGCACCAGACCTAACCTGGGGATGGAAGGCAACTGTTGGGAAATCTTGAGGAGCAGACATCCTTAACAGGTGTTTGAAAACTAAAATGCAGAACAGGCATCTGAGTAATCCCATCAGAGGTTTGAGAATCCGAAGCCCAACTCTGAATCCCACTCTCAGCTTTTGAAGAAAGCAGGAAAGGTGGAATTTCTAACAGTGGAAGTCACAGGGGAGGGAGAGCACAAGGGAAATCCTCACCATTGTAACATCTGCAGGCCCTCTGTGGGACAGACAGAGAATTTCTAAGGCCTCGCACTATCTGCCCACTGATGTTAACACTTGGAGAGAATTCCACGTAGACATTGTGTGCACACAAACCACAAACAGGCACCATGAGCAAACACAAACCAATAAAGAACAGTCCTGTGTGAAGTAACAGTATCCAATGCTCATCAGCAAGGGCACATTACTAATGAGCATCTAAATAAAAGTGGCAGCTTATATTAAATGTTTTGAAACCCCCAGGTCTTAATGAATGTTGCTCTAGCAATTCTTTTTTAAATATGAGACAAATAGAAATGTAGTTTTATGTATTTTTATTGCTATCTATGCATACTGAAATAATATTGTCAGTATTTTTAAATCTTTACATATGTGTGTGTGAGCACATATAATATACACACACACACACACACATATATATATATATATATATATATATGCATACATATATGTGTGTGTGTGAGAACATTTTATATATATATATATATATATATATATACACACACACACACACACACACACACACACACACACACACACACACACACACACACATTTTTTTTCTTTTTTTAAGTATATGTAAGTAACAAAACAAAGGTATTTTTGGTAATTAAAGTAATGGGGATGAAATGAGGTGATCATTAGGTTAGTCTGTTCATTGGTCAGGTTTAAGAAAGTGAATTTAGTGGCTCGTTTAAACAGTTTTATTAGTTTTTTTTTTAGTTCTGATGACGTCTTGATGAAAGCACTAAACTCCGTGTATCAAGGTTTCTTTGTGGAATTAAAGTTTTTGAGAAATTGGACTTTTTCACTGCAGTATTTCAAAGGTGGAACATTGGATACTGTTGCTTCAAACAGGGCAGTTCTTTATAAGAATTCCAAGTAGTACATCATAACTAAGAACGAGAACGCTTGAATCAAGACGATCTGAAAAAAATAGCACCCCCCCCCAACAAATGAACTGACTTTGTTGTTGAATGGGACATATGTGCTACAGAACTTGCTTAGTAGCCAAAAGCAGATGCACACCAACGAGCAAGTTTTTTGAAGCAATCTCTTGAAGCAGACATTGTCCCATTCCTCTCCCCTAATAATTCTGGACTACACTAACTAGAGGTGGAATAAACCTGCTGGTCATAAAACAATAAGCAAATATGCTACCTAGACAGAAAATGAATAATGCAGCCATTTTTCTAAGCTTGTGGATCCTTCTGAGATAAAGTTTAACAGGCAATAAATACCAGTGATATGAAGGATACATTTTCCATTATTTTGAGCTAAGAAAATACTGAAAGACTAGCAATCTAGTTTAGAAAAACCTGGAAGACACTGTTCAGGAAAAAGTGAATATTTACCTTAAAAGGCACTTGGTCCTTGGGAAAAACAAGTGGGGCTCTCTGCACATTACAATCTGCAACACCAAAATATGGGGAATGAAGACAAGCAGCCTTTGAGTTTGCCGCACTGGCAGACAATGGGTGGATGAGAACGCATGATGATCATGAAGTTGTGACTGGATAGTGGAGACTGGTTTTTCAAAAGAGGTCAGTGAAGAACTGTCCTGCGCAGAATACAGACTACTGACCTTTAGCAAGTCATGAAAATACAAAAGGGAAGAAACTTCAACCCTTATTGTAGAATAACTGTGGCTCAGATAAAAAAGTAGTTATGTACTCACCATAACATTCCATTGGAGTTGTTGACTTAATTCATCTTCAACCTGTGGTTTTAGATCTGAGAATCAGTTCCAACTCGGCCATATATTCAAGCTCTAGGATCTAAACTCTGAGCTCCTCCCCTACCCACAATGCCCTGCTCTCCCCTCATCCCCTCAGAAAGCGTTTGCTGCTGTAACATGCAGTGTCTCCAACATAACTATTTTATATGTGTGTGTGTGTGCGTATATATATATGGGTCCCCTTCAGAAGGTCGAACTTTTAAATACTTGACTTTTATATGACCGAGACCATGTGATCGAACTTTTAAAAGTTCGATCGGTCTGAATGGGAATCTCCATAGAGTGCGGAACGAGATGATTTCCCTTTACCTCAATGTAGTGCGATCTTAGAGTTGGTATATTTAAATAGCGGGAGGTGTGGGGGGTGCAGGGGGGCTCTGCACCCCCCTGCTAGCACTGTTTTTTGTTTTTCTTTTTTCACATTTTCGAACATTCAAATGTTCGATCATATGGCCTTGGCCATATGAAAGTCGAGCATTTGGGTGTTCGATTATGTGAAGCAGACCTGTGTGTGTGTGTGTGTGTGTGTGCGGGGAAGAAAAAACTAGAAAGGTACAGAAAAGTACTTCAGGAGCTCAAACAGGTAAAAATGATTACTGTTAGCCCACCGTCCAGGCCCTAATTCTTATGGAGAGCGGGATGGAGGGAGGGAAGGTTGAAGATGAATAAAGTCAACATCAGATGGCATGTTATGGTGAGTACATAACTTCTTCACTGACGAATTTAGAGACCACTTGTGAGGCATCAGAATGGTTCTGCTGAGCTTGTGCACCAGCATGTTTGACTTCCCTGGAATGTGCATTGCTAGAAGAAAGTGGTTGGAAGAGATCACCCACTGCCAAAACCTCATGGCTTCTCGACACAAAGGGTAAAACTTGGTTCCTCCTGGTTTGTTGATATGCCAAACAAGTGCAAAAACAATATACATATCAATTCCAGGTAACAAACTATAAGTTTTTGAAAAAGAAACTGTTTAATATCCAAAATAAAACAACACAAGTACAAAAGTACTTTCACAGAAAAAAATCTGCTTCCTCAGGCAACAATTTCAAAAAGAAGCTTTTTATACACATGTTCAATTAGAAACCAATTAAAACAATTCAGCTTTTAAAATACATTACATAGACTTGCTTCTAAATTGCAATTATCAAGTATCATTAAAAATATTAATTTAATACAATTATGCAGGATCATAATTATATTATTTATTTTACATTTGTTTACCGGGAAAGTCCGACTGGACACATGTCCTTTTTCAGCAGAGGCCCGGGAAGAAAAGCTCCAATTTAACAGAATAATAAACATAAGAAACAATATGTAAACAGATAATAAAAACAGGTATACAATTAACCTATAAATCACACAAGAGATTCTAAGTATACATTACTAAAAAGACATTTGGGAAATGCCCTAGTAGTGTGTGTGAGTGGATATATATATGTATATTTGAAAACTACTGGCAGAAATTACAATAAATAATTCAACTGAGATGGATTAACAAATGTCAGCACTATATCTCAGTGTGGAAATACAGGAAAAGTAGATATGCTTTCTTATTGTTTGTGATAACTGTAGCTTTGTATAGTGTCAGAAGAATGAATAGAAGAGCGCTCTCAACAATAGAAATGTAAGAAGTGAATTTAACTAGAGGAAGTGATTGATGCCTAGCTATTATTATCAGCCGGGGGTACAGCATGGACATATCCATTGGCTAACCAGATGTTTTTTTAATGAAGGTTTAAATAATGTATGGGATGATAGGGAGGTGAGAGTGTGTGGTAGGACATTCCAGAGTTTACCTATGAAGTTAGAAAAGACAGAATCCCCAGCTTGATTTTTAGTGGGAATAAGGTTTCTTTTTGAGGAGCGAAGAGGCCTGGCAGAAGTATAGGACTGCCGAAGTGTTAGTAAAACAGGTCTTTCTTCAGGGTCAGAGCGGATTTTGTGGGCCATTAATTGTGTGTAGTTTAAGAGATGTGGGAATTCCAACCAGTTGAGTTGCCCGAGTGCTAGGCAGTGATGAGACCTAACAGGTGAGTTTGTGGCAAATCTTGTTATTTTATTGTAGCAGACTACAAGTTTTTGAAGTTCAGTTTTTCTAAGGTTAGTGAGAATGGGTGCTGCATATAATAAGGTGGAAAGAAGATGGGTTTGGGCTATTGCAATTCTGGTGTTTTTAGTGAAAAAGTGTTTGTTTCTGAGTAGTGTTCCCAGTTTTTTTTTGTACTTTTTTAATTGTCTGAGCTATGTGAATATCAAATTTAAGTTTGTCAATTTGTATTCCTAGAGGTTTAGTGTGTTGTGAGGGGGTTATGCAGGTGTTACTATGTGAGGTGATTTGGAAAGTGTAAGGAGTGGGAGGGGATTTGTTAGGGTAGAATACTAATAATTTGTTTATTTAGGGTTTAAGATTAATTTAGCATTTGTTAGCCAGGACTCAACTTCTTGAAATGCTTTCTGGGTGAGAGTTTCTAATTCAGGTAGGGATGGTGCAGAACAGATCATAGTAGAATCGTCTGCATATTGGATAAGAGATACATGAGTGTTGGCAAGATGTAGATTGTTGGTAAATAAAGAGGATAGGAGTGGACCTAATATGGAGCCTTGTGGGACACCTAGCTCAACAGATAATAAGGGTGATAGGATCTGTCGCCATTAGACTGGTTGTCATCGCCCTGTAAGATAGGCTTTGAACCATGCTAATGATGAAGTGAAGGTCTGATAAGGTGTTAAGATGGGAATGGGAGACCATATTGAATGCTTTACAAAGGTCCAGGAAGATGGAGGAGGTATAGAGATTATTCCTGTTGTGAAGATTAATGGTGTTTGTAAATGATAACAGTGCAGTTGTAGTACTATGGAAAGGCCTAAAACCGTGCTGGGTGTTGGTGAGGAGTTTGTTATTAAGCAGATAGGTAGATATTTGCTTATGAATTACTCTTTTTAGAATTTTAGAAAGTGGGGATAATACTGCTATTGGTCGGTAGTTGTTTAATTCCTTAGATGGGCCACCTCTATGGAGGGGAATGACATAGGCTGTTTTCCAAATGGGATAATTGAAATTTAGAAGCAAGTCTATGTAATGTCTTTTTAAAAGTTGATTTGTTTTAACTGGCTTCTAACTGAACATGTGTATAAAAAGGTTAGAAAATGTTAGTTTGAAATTGTTGCCTGAGGAGGCAGATTTTTTTCTGTCAAAGTACTTTTGTACTTGTGGTGTTTTTTATTTTGGATATCAAACAGTTTCTTCTTCAAAAACTTATAGTTTGTTGCCTGGAGTCAATATGTATATATTTTTTTCACTTGGATGTTATACTACTATCGACTTACTGACTTGGTTTCTACTTATTCCATGATATACCAAACAACTGACATGTTGAATTGTAATGGTCCTGGCAGGGAGAGAGGAATGAAGTGCTTGCAATGCCAGAAGCACCACTCTCATCTCCAGAACATTTATATGCAAGTTGGCCTCGAGATGGAACCAAGTGCTTTGGACCATTTGACCCAGATAATGCCCCCTCCACCCGAACTGGGAAGCATCCATGGTCAATGTGGCCCCCCCTGGGGGGGGGGGGGGTGAAGGATCTACTTTGTTGGAGAACCTCGGACTGGAGCCACCAGAGAAGTTTCACTGCATACTCCAGATAACCTGATTGGGTGACTTAGTGGGTACAATAGTAAAGAGCAGTGGAGTCATGCTACTGGAACAAAAGTAATGGTGGCAGCCATGGAACCCAGCGCCCTGAGGACAAGACTTGCCGGGGGAGCAGGAATATCCAAGACCTGTCTGATATGGAGTCTTAAGGTGGAGATCTTGTCTGGAGAAAGGATGGCTAAGCAACATGATGAGTCCAGACGGGCTCAACTGAAGTCTTATCAGATGGACTGGTTGAAGTTGCGACTTCTTCAAGTTGATGGAGATGCCCAAGGTTAAAGCTAGGGAAAAGAGGTAGTCCCTGGCTTGATTGAGACAAAGCCCGGTAAGAACAGTGAGGAGCCAATCATCCAGGTAGGAAAACACAAGGAATCGTTGCAGTCTCAGGTAAGCTGCAACTACTGCCATGCATTTGGTAAACACCCTGGGGCTCTGGTGAGACCAAAGGAGAGTACTCTGAACTGGTAATGACTGACTTCCAGCGGGAAGTGGAGAAACCTCCTGGAGCGTCTGTTCATCTTTATGTGATGGTACACGTCCTGGAGGTATACAGAGCACATCCAGTCATCCTTTTGCAGGAAGGGCAGAATGGACTGAATCATGACCATTCGGAACTTTGACTTGGCTACCGATTTGTTGAGGCTGGTGAGATCTAAAATGGGTCTGAGGTCCCCCATACTTTTGGGCACTAAAAAGAATCTGGAGTAGATGCCTGATCTAAGCTGGTCTTGGGAAACACTTTGGATGACTCTTTCTGACCAGCTTTGAAATCTCCAAGGATACAACCTCTCTCTGATTGGGTGGAACCATCGGGAAGGTTCCTGGTTGGGGAGGGATTCTGGAAAAAAGGGTACAGAATAACTTCTGGATATGATATTTAACACCAAATGATAATTCGTGACGGTTTCCCAGGCTGTTGGGTGTAAGGACAAATGTCCCCTGACTGCCTCCAGGAAGATCAGTCAGGCAATCCTTCAGTATCGCTAAATAAGCCTGACGGAGGAAATATCTCAAGACCCATGGTTCATCGTACCCCTCTGCCCTGAGGGCGGCATCTGCCTCTGGCACCATTTCCACCTCTGCCTCTGGAGGAAAAATCTCCCACTGAATCCTGAAAAGGGCCTTGAGAGTTTTGAAACCACAGCTTTTTACCTCCATGCTGTTTCCCTGAAAAGGGCCATTGTGGGGTAGCAAAGCAGATTCCGATGGGAGACGAGGTCTTTCTGTTCTATTCACTTTGGGAGAGTGCGTCTCTGATAGTAGAGCCAAACAAAGACGCTCCATCGAAAGGGGTGTTAGTGAAGGCCACCTTGAAAGGTTCTGAGAAGTCACATAGCCACATCCAGGTTTGGCGTCTGATAGCAGTACCTTCTGCAGCATGACAAATTAGCCTCATGGACATGTTGGATATGGACTGTAGGGGGGTCATTCTGGAGGGACAGGTTTTATGTTCCTCAGCAGAGATGGACCCAGGAGCAGAACTAGAAAGTTCCTTGACTAAGTCCCTCTGTAGACTGGTTACATGTGCCAAATAATTCAGCGTTCGCAATGCGAAAGTCACTGAAGTGTACACCCACTTATCAAATCTGTCCAAAACCGTAGACTCCCTGCTAGGACAATGGAAAGTAGAGCTTTACTGGGCCAGCTCCTTCTTGGTGGCAGCTGCAACCACCATGACATTGACAGGGATACCCTTAGTCCAAGGTGGTCTGTCTGGAGGGGTGCAAAGGATTTTGTTGGGGCACTTAGAGGTGGGTTCTGTGGTGTCTAGCTTCTTCCACACCCTGCAGGAAACAAGGTCAATAAGGAGATCTGCAGGAGGGGACACCATAGAAGTAGATGGGCCTGACGCATAACTTCCAGAAATACTGATTCCGCCAGGTTAGAGTTTTGGACAGACCAACCACATTTTTGGTGAAGAATTTCCATGATGTCTCTAAAGGAGACATCCTCAGGTGGTGAACTGGGGGACCCTTCCTCTTTGACATTGGTGTCCTCCATGAGGGATTCCAATGGGGAATCCAAGTGCCTCCTTTTGCACTGATGCTTACACAATACTTCCTCAGTGGGGTGCTCCAGGGAGATGTCAGAAGAGTTGGGATGTTCCAAAGGGGAAACGGTCTGGAAGTCTTTCTGGGTAGACTGTCCTGGAGGTAACAGAACAGATGTCTCAGGCACACTACCTGCTAAAGAGGGACAGGGAGCTGAGGCAGGGAGAGTTGAGGCTTTTCTGGGCACAAAGAGAGAACCCTCTCCACCACTTCAAATGCCGGGAGAGAACGAGAAACAGTGAGCAATGCCACCAGAGACGAAGCTGTCAATGGAGAACCCCGACGAATCTGCCCCACCCCCGGATAAGAGTGTAGAGTTTGAGTCAACCTGACAAGAGCCGAAGCCCCAAGGGGAAGAGACAGCTCCGAAAACTCTGCAGCAGTCATCATGCCCTCAGAATCTATGCCGAAGCTATGGCTGCAAGAAACGCTCTGCTCCAAAACTGTGGGAATGGGGGCAGTCAGGGAAACTGAGTCGAAGTACTCATACCTGTCAGCTCTGACGGCTCCACTCCAGATATCTTTGGGTCTGACAACTCCAAACAAGAGGGTCAGATCAGAGAAGAAGTTATTGGGGCAAAGGCAGGTTGATGGCTCAGTGATCCCAAGGGGAACAGAGCAGGCAAAAGCTTCAGCTGGATTTGTGCCTGGAGAAACTTCAAAATCCTGTCTACCTCTCCTTTGGAGAGACTACAGGAAGACCTGGGGGAATGACGCAACAGATGGACGTCTAGAGACTGGCCTGGAAGGTTGCAGAATAGGAGACTTTCGCCTTGAGGCAACCAGCTCTGCTGAAAAACTTTGAGACCAGCGCTGAGGGGAAGCCTCTATCACAATCGAAGCCGAGTTAGCTGGATCCAAAGTTGACAATTTCTGAGGAGGATCACCTGTCCTAAGAGACCTTTCTTGTGACTGCTTGCACTCTTTAGGTTTCCTGGTGGAGGGCTGAGCCCCTAAAATAAAAAGGCAAAGTGGAGGAAGAAGCAGTGGATGGTAGCAGGCTTTTTAAAATCAATTTGTTCCTCCGGTCTGTTAATGACACTGGCTGAAGCCTGCAAACATGGAGCAGGAGGAGTCTAGATGCTAAGGACCTAGACATACCATACATTCAACATGGCCATCTGAAAGTAGGATTTTGCACCTGCAACTGACACATTGTTTGAAACCGGACAGTTTTAATTCTGCCATAACCAAAAAAGGGTTTCTGTAACACACAGCAAGCAAAAAAAAGTTTTTTTTTCTTGGAAGAAACAGAAAAGAAAAAGGGAGAAAATGATGCTAGTCTATGGAGAAGGGTAGGGAACTATAGATTTATAAAAGTCTAGAAACCCATAATAAAAATAATCACTTTAGTTTGAACAGAAGGGAAAGAACTAATAAAATAAGATGAGATTGTTAGAAAAAGGGAAAAATCTTTTAATTCTTCACTCATGAGAAACTCAAGGAGCTCAGAGACGTAATCCGGGTGCTAGTGGAAGCACAGCAAACAAGATCTGAGGGGATGGGGGGACAGCAGGGCATTATGGGTAGGGGAAGAGCTCAGATTTCAGATCCTACAGTTTTAGTATATGGCTGAGTCGGATCCAATTCTCGGAACTGAACCCACAGGCTGAAGACTGAATGAAGTCAACAGCTTCAGATCAGCTGTTTAAAACAGGATAAGAGTGCAAATTTACTAATTATGGCAGAAAAGAAAACTTGGCCAAGTTCCTCATATCCTGAAAGCAAACCTTGTAAAATGCTCAGAAGTACTTACAATGTTCAAAATATCAAATGGAAGAGCCACATGCTGGAAAATTATTAGTGCAAGATTCTCAGATGACAGTGACCCTATATTAGTAGGAAGAGCGACTGTCAGCACTCAGAAGGGGAAGGCATTACATGGACAATAACGAGCGACCCTTGGTCAAACTGTTTTACATCTGAAAATAATACTGTCCCACATGATTGCAAAGTTTTGCATGCAGTCCTTATCCAAAAGAGTGAAAACAGTGACCACACAATAAAATAAAAGACCTGTACATCTAACATCAGTTGTGTTAAAGTGTTGTGGGCATTATATACCAGACTTGTGAAAGAAATATAACAAGTAAACTAAAGTGCTGGATACAGCAGGAAAAAGTACAGTTTTGTACCTACCATAAATGTAGATGTCCGATAGGTATGCATCTGCAGTCCTAACATATGGGTTGTCCTGCCTCAGGCAGCCCTTCGGTCGGCCGGATTCCAAAGTCTGGGTCTGGCCTCGGCTGATGTCGCACTTCACCCGACGTCATAGCTGCTGTTTATTGGGTATAAAGGCATTAGCCGACGCCATTTTCCTCAGTGTTTCTTGCCCCAGATGCCAGGTGCCCTCTAGGAAGGCTAAATTTGGATAAATGCAAATAATTCCAAACAGTAGAGAGCAAACAATATAAAAATATATATATACATATATATATATATATATATATATATATATACAAACAAATACACCATAATAGATTCCCCCAGCTAGCTAAAAGAGGGGTAAATACCCTAGGAATACCACAGAGGGGAAGGAGGGTGGGTAATCCTGACTGCAGATGCATTCCTATCGGACATCTACATTTATGGTAGGTACAAAACTGTACTATGTCCTTCAAGGATGCATCTGCAGTCCTAACACATGGGTAGAATACCATAGCCAAACTGGGGGAGGAGGCACTAAGATAAAGATGGTGCAGTTAAGATCCCTTGCAAAACAGCAGTTGAAAAACCTGCTCGGGATCTAGAATATAAGGGAAGATTATAATGCTTGGCAAATGTATGCACGGAGCTCCAAGTAGCAGCTTCTAAAATGTCTTTGGTAGCCACTCCTTGTAGGAAAGTTGTAGTGGTGGCTGTAGCTCTTGTGGAATGAGGTCTGATATTTTCAGGAGTTGTCTTTCCATGAAAAGAGTAGCAAAATCGAATGCAATTTCCTATCCATTTTGAAATTGTCTGTTTTGAAATTGCTTTTCCTTGCATTCCTGTTGCATATGCTACCAGAAGCTGGTCAGTTTTTCTGCTGGTCTTAGTTCTGTCCAGATAGTAGCGTAATTTTCTGTGCACATCCAAGGTATGTAGCAGTCTTTCCACCCTGTTCTGTGGGTTGGGGAAGAATGTAGGTAAATGAATCGCTTGGTTCAATGATACTCTGGAGACCACTTTTGGCATAAAGGTAGGGTTAGTTCTCAGAGAGACTCTGTCCTGATGGAAGATAAGGAAGGGTTTTACTGCCATTAATGCCTGTAACTCAGATACCCTTCTTGCTGAAGTGATTGCTAGCAGGAAAGCAGTTTTCCAAGACAAGAACTGTAATTCTGCTGTTGCTGCTGGTTCAAAAGGGGGAAGTGTTAACTTTTCCAGCACAAAGTTGAGATCCCATGTAGGTAAAGGTGGTTTTCTTGGAGATTTTACATTATTGATTCCTCTCAAGAACTGCCTGAGTAGAGGATGAGAGAAGACAGGAGGATCCATGTTGTATTCTGCTGAAATTGATGATGCATGAATCTTAATGGAGGAGTAAGACAGGCCATTGTGGAACAGTTCTGCTAAATATTCCAGGATGTGTGCTATGTTTGCCAATGAGACATTTTCTCCCTTTGCTGCACTCCAAATGAGGTATCTTTTCCACTTGGCTGAATAAGTCTTCCTTGTGGAGGGTCTGCGTGCCTCCAGGATAATGTCCTTAACCCTCTGGGATAAGCCTGGGTTATTTTGTTTTATGCAATATTCCAAGCAGCTAGCTGCAGTGTTTTCAAGTGTGGATGTAGGATCTTGTAGTTGTCCTGTGTTAGAAGTAAGGGACACAGAGGTAGAGGCCATGCGTGTGTCTGAGACATGCTTCTCAGTAGCGGGTACCAATGTTGTACATCAAGGGAAGAGGTGGAAATGCATATGCTGTCAGGGTTTTCCAGCTGAAGGAAAGGGAGTCCACCCTCCAAGCAAGTGGGTGGTATGCTCTTGTGCAGAATTTCTTCAATTGGTGGTTGTGTGGGGAGGCGAACAGGTCTATCTCTGGTAGTCCCCATTTCTTTGTTATGGCTTTGAAGATATCTGGATGCAGCATCCATTCGTGAGCATCCGTGGTAGTTCTGCTTAAGGTGTCTGCCAGAGAATTTTCTTTTCCTGGTACAAATCTGGCCTGAAGTTGAATGTTGAGATTCAGGGCCACATTCCACAGGTCCATTGCCATCCGGCATAGAGGATATGAATGTGTACCTCCCTGTTTGTTGATGTACCACATGACTGTGGTATTGTCGGTCCTTATCAGCAGATGACCCTGTTGGAGTGGTCTGAATGCCTGGATCGCATGTTTCACTGCCAGCATCTCCTTTAGATTTATGTGTAGATTCAGCTGGTCTTGGGTCCATAGGCCTTGAATACACTTGTCCACCATGTGTGCCCCCCATCCTAGGTCTGAGGCGTCCGTGGTGATGGTCTGGCTTGGATGAGGTTTGTGGAAAGGCAAGCCTCTGTTCAACTGACAGGCCTGAGCCCACCACAGGAATTCTTGCTTCAGGCATGGAATTATTGGAATCTGGGCTTCTAGACTGTGCTTGTGTTGAGACCATACATTCCTTAGGTACCATTGTAGCTTTCTCATATGCAGCCTGGCATGTGGAACCAATATTATGCAGGATGCCATGTAGCCCAGGGCTTGCAGGACTTTCCTTGCAGTAAGCCGAGTTTGTGTTGTTAATGTCATGAAGTAGGCTGGTAGTTGCTTTTGTTTTTCTTCTGTGAGAAAAGCCATCTGAGTTGATGTATCCAGTTCTGCACCCAAGAATGTTATCCTTTGGGATGGTACAAGTCTTGACTTTTGCATGTTGACTGTGTATCCCAAGGCTTGCAACAGTTGTATGACATTTTCCAAATCTTTTGTTAATTTTGCCTTGTTGTCCGCTTGTATTAGGCAGTCGTCCAGGTATGGGTAAATTTGAATTCCCTGAAGCCTGCAATGAGCAATTACTGATGCCAGGCATTTCATGAATACTCTGGGCGCAGTAGATAAGCCAAAAGGCAATGCTGAGAATTGATAATGCTCTGATCCTGCAAGAAATCTGAGGTGTCTTCTGCAATCTGGTCGTACAGGGACGTGCAGGTATGCCTCCTTGAGATCTAGAGTCACCAGCCAAGACTCCTTGCCCAGCATGGAAAGAAGCTGCTAGAGGGTCAGCATTTTGAATTTTGGAACAATGAGGTATGTGTTCAGTGCGGACAAGTCTAGAATAGGTCTCCATTGATTTTCTTTTCTTGGTACAAGGAAAAGCCTGGAGTAAAATCCTTGGCCTTGTTCCATAGGTGGTACCTCTTCTATAGCTCTCATCTTTAGTAAGTTGTTGATTTGTCTTAGAGCGTCTATTTTTTGGCTTGGTGGTAGGTTTGGCATTCCTCTCTTTTTTGGTAGAGTGTGGATGTGAAACCTGTAGCCCTTGTCTATTGTTTGTAAAGTCCATTTGTCTCCTGTAATGTAATACCAGTTGTCGGAAAATAAAGCTAGCTTTCCGCCCAAGGGTGCTTCCAGTTGTTCCCTGGTAGGCGGAACTAGAGCCAAGTCATTGTGTCTGTCCTGTGGAAGTGGTTGTAGTTGAATCTGTGGCAGTACTTCTCTGGTTGGTAGGTTGCCACTGACGTCCCCTGTAAGCACCCCTAGATTGACCTCTTCCTCTGGGGCGCCTATTTCTGCCTCTCTGTGCTCTGGAGTTGTCTGGAAAGGACCAATTCTTCGAAGGCCAATTTCTGCTAAACCTCGGAGGTTGGACCTGTAAGAAATCCTTGACTGTTTGGACAGATTTTGCTTTTTCTTCCACCTTCTTTAGAACCTCCTGTGTAGGGGAGCCAAACAAACTTTGTTTTTTAACATGGTCTGGTAAGGATTGTTCTTTTAACCAGGCATGCCTTCGAATCACTGTTCCAGTCATAGCTGATCTAAAGGAAGCCTCCAGTGCATCATAGCCACATTTTAAGAAATGGTTACTGACCTGCTGAGAGTTATGTACCAAATCCTGAAGGGACTTGTGGTCTAAAGGTTCAGGAGAAGACAGTTTTTTACCTAGCTGGTCTAACAAAAATTCCTGGTACTGAATCATGTGAAATTGACAGTTCAAGGCCCTGGCCGAAAGAGTAGCAGAAGTATAAACCTTTTTACCCCATCTCTCTAATGCTCTAGATTCCCTTTCAGAGGGAAGAGAGTTTTTGGCAGAGGCAGCTGCCACACCTTTAGGGCCCTGTGAAATGGTTTCAGGGTCTGCAACAGGAGCCTTATACAAATGGTAATGTGTGTCCGGGACCCTGTAATATCTGTCTGGCTTGGCAGGGGCCGGAGGAAGAGAATCAGGGGCAGTACAGGCATCATTATATGCATCATCAACAACTGTTAGTACTGGCGGAATGGCTAAAGGCCTATGCTGTGGTAAGTGTAAAGGTCCTTAGCCTTTTCCTTGAATCTGAAAAATCCTGGCCCTGCCATTGGAAGTGTTCCCTCATAGCATGCAAGGTTTCCCCAAAGGAAAATTCTTCAGGAGGAGAAGCAGAAGGAATGGAGACTTCTGCATCAGAATCCTCATAAGGAGAATATGGGCCTTCGTGAGGGTCTGTAATGTCTGAGTCATCCGAGGAATAATCTGTAGAGACAGGTTCTGGGGGTTCAGTCCTAGGCCTCTTGTCTGGAGGGGGCTGAGAGGCCCTGTCTGGGTGAGGTTGGGATCCCCTGATCAAAGAAATGAGATCCTCAGCCAGGCTGAGTATTTGGGAACTAGAGGTAGGCCTATGTGAAGGAGTTTTAGCAGGTAAGGCCTTAGAAGATTTAGCTGCTTTAGCCCTGGCAAACGCCTTGATAGACATAGAAGCAGGGGGTCTAGCAGCCCCACGAGCAGGGGTAGATATGTCTAAAGGAATAGTGTCTGACAAATCCTGGGTGCCTGCTTCTGTAGCAGTAAATTCAGTAGCAGATTCAGCCATGCTCTGTGAGGCCTCGGCTATCGGAGGCATGTTTTCGGCCGAAGGAAGAACCGGAGGCTCGGTTTCAGCTAAAACCGAGACACTCGCGGTCGGCCTAACCGTGGTTTCAGCCGAAACCGCGGGCCGCGAGTGTCGGTCCTTTTCCTTGCACTTTTTAGCTAAATGAGTAGTCGGAGTCTCCGACGACATTTTGTATGCAAAAGCGGGACCAAAAAACTCCTCTGCAAACTCCGACCGACATCTAAGTGTCTGTCGGTTGAAGGAAGCACAGGCTAGACAAGCTGATACGTCGTCGTCTGGGCCTAAACAAGGAAGGCAGTAAGAGTGGAAATCCTTATGAGGTATTTGTTTCCCACAAGTTAAACAATTATTTACTTTGTCTGACATCGGCTGAGGCAAGAAAGAGTCCCCAACGGGGTACTTAGCTTTTTAGAAGTCTTCGGTAGTAGAAATCTCTGGATCTGACCGACCTGCACTTGCGAACAGCTTCTGCTTCGGGCACTGCGCGGCAAGAAAGACTGAGGAAAATGGCGTCGGCTGATGCCTTTATACCCAATAAACAGCAGCTATGACGTCGGGTGAAGTGCGACATCAGCCGAGGCCAGACCCAGACTTTGGAATCCGGCCGACTGGAGGGCTGCCTGAGGCAGGACAACCCATATGTTAGGACTGCAGATGCATCCTTGAAGGACATCAGCAAAACAAGCCTGGCTGATTTTTATGAAATATTAAGTAGTGAACAAGACAACTGTCGATCAGTTACTGTGCACCTGGACATTACTAATTTTTTCCTCCTTCTAGACACTGTTCAAACGTTGGATCTCTAAATAAGCAGATAAATACAAATTGCATTTTTTATCTCTTCTAAAGTCTTAGACGAACTAAACTTTCATTTTGATAAAATCAAAAAATAGGCAAATAACCTTGGTCTGAAATTTAGTGTAAATAAATGTAAAACAATGACATTTGGAGCAGACAGATAACACACAAGTTAAACAATATCCTAACAGCAGAAGCTCGTCTGAAAATAATCTTGCAAGTATTGTTAATAAAACTGCCATTTAGGGAAAACTCACTATCAAGGTTAGAGCTTTAAGACTGACAGACATACTGTTCACATCTGTGGGTATTGTGGACATAGTAATATGTACATACATGTAATATGTACATACTCATACTGTGATGTCTATTGTACATGTTTATCCAAGACATTTTATATTTATCTTTTTGTAATTTTTATGTTCGACACTTTGAGCTTGGTTGCAGATGAGCCTTTTTCTTTTGCAGTGTACATAAACTTTATGTTTTTGTGTAAATCTTACATTACCTGTAACTGTAACTCAAATGTGTAATTTTGCTTAACTGGAGCTTTTCTCCCCGGGCCTCTGCTGAAAAAGGACCAGCAGACGGTATACAAACGTTAAACAAATAAAGTAACCTGTTTAATTCCACTACTCAGCCAGTAGTGGAGTGCTGTTCATCATTCTGGGTACATTCCAAGAATGAGGTAGATACGCTTGAACTGATGCACAGAACTTATGAAAATAATGCTACCATGTAGAGGGCTTCAGAATTCAGGTAGGTTGTGGGAGTTTGGTCTTTTTAGTATTAATCAGGTAAATCATGCCTAGCATACAATGTCTATAAAGGCAAGTCCAAAAAAAGGATTGGAGTTTTATAGAAAAAGATACCTAGCATAGAAATACAACACTTATTAATAACTATAACTAAAAATTGGAACAATGTTTTAACACAAATAATTCCAACTTTATAGAACAGAATTCTTGTAGAAATGAGAACATCTGTTAACAGAAAGTTTACAACAGATATTAAAACTGAACAGAAAGTAGGGACTTCATGCATAAACAAAAGGTGTTTGTGTTCCTTGCAGTTCACTGGCCTGAAAACAGCAATTTGAACTTAGGAACCTACAGAAGGCCAAGATCCATACTATCATACAATCATAACTGCAAAGGTTTCAAAACAATGAATTCTGGGTTGAACCAAAAGTTCATGAGAAGGGAGAAAAAAGGGGATAGTAAAACTGGGTTTCATCTGATTTGCTTAAAATACCACACTACAGCCTGAATGTCACACTTCATCAGTAATGTTTCTCCCTTTTCTCCAATTATTACTAATACAAAAGGTTTCAAGTTAAAATGATGCTACACAGCTTATAACGGCCAAAAAACCCTTACTCATCTCTACATGATATGTTGGAGCAGCTTCTTCTTTATACTCGTAAGGCCTTAGGCCACTACAGGACCCCAACGATCCCTCAACCCTCTATAGAAGCATATTATCTGACAGAATGTTTTAGCACAAGGAGAACAAATGGAGGTTCAAGTTACCGGACATACAAGAAACCCTATGCCATAAAAAAATAAAAGGAGAGAGAGTGAGAGAGAGAGAGACTGTGAATGAATCCACAAGTATATTCAAAAAGGGATTTATAACACTGTGGCTACTGGCATCACTAATATCATGTATGTTTACCAAGTGCCACTTTGGGTGCAGTCTGCTAACAGAGATAGCACTTAACAGTTTAAACACACACACACCTTTGCCTCCCTAATCGTCATACAAGTTGAGAACTCGTACAGCCATTCCCGCACAAAAGGGGAAAAATACCCATTCAATATTTTAACTTTCACATTGTTGCAATTGGGAGAACAGTGAAATTCACTGATAAGGCAAAATAGATTTCAAGTAGCCAGGCAAAACAACGTCTTACAAATATCCTCTAAACTCTCATTTTTTAAAATCGAATGCAATGAAAGCATAATTTCAAAATGACATTTCTAAAAATAGGTCTAATGCACACTGTTAACCACAAAGAAAGAATTTCAGAGGGTTAAAGTCACCTAAAACAGGAAGGGCATCCGGCGTAAAACCTCTTCCAAATTACTTATGTGGAGAACATTTCATATTTCCATACCGGATCGGTCGAGGCCCGGGTTAACAACGACCGCCACCAGTACTGTTAGCCAACAGGGTGCTGGCAGAAACTGGGCTACTGTTGGCCGAAGGAGAAGAGGAGGGGGAAGGCATGCCCGAAGGCAGGAAGAGAGGAGGAAGGCTAGGAATGTAGTAGTGAGGTTAGGAACTTTGAATGTTGGCAGTATGACTGGTATAGGGAGAGAGCTAGCTGATATGATGGAGAGAAGGAAGGTTGATATATTGTGCGTGCAAGAGACCAGATGGAAGGGAAGTAAGGCCAGGTGTATAGGAGGTGGGTTCAAATTGTTCTATCATGGTGTGGATGGCAGGAGAAATGGGGTACGGGTTATCCTAAAGGAACAGTATGCCAAGAGAGTTTTGGAGATAAAGAGAGTGTCTGAAATTGACGGTGTAATGATGAATGTTGTTAGTGCATATGCTCCACAAGTTGGGTGTGCGATGGATGAGAAAGAAAATTTTTGGAGTGAGTTGGATGAAGTGATGGTGAGTGTATCCAAGGGTGAGAGACTAGTGATTGGAGCGGACCTCAATGGGCATGTTGGTGAAGTGAACAGAGGGGATGAGGAAGTGATGGGTAGGTATGGTGTTAAGGAGAGGAATGCAGAAGGTCAGATGATTGTGGATTTTGCGAAAAGGATGTACATGGCTGTGGCAAATACATACTTTAAGAAGAGGGAGGAGCACAGGGTGGCATACAAGAGTGGAGGAAGATGCACCCAGGTGGATTATATATCCTATGTAGGAGGGCCAGTCTGAAGGAGATTGGAGACTAAAAAGTGGTGACAGGGGAAAGTGTAGTTAAGCAGCATAGAATGGTGGTCTGTAGGATGACGTTGGTGATCAAGAAGAGGAGGAGGAGTGTGAAAGCAGTGCCAAGGATTAAATGTTGGAAGTTAAAAAAAGGGTGACCGTGAGGTGGAGTTCAGGGAAGAGTTAAGATGGGCACTAGGAGGCAGTGAAGACTTACTGAATAGCTGGGTAACTACAGCAGAGCTAGTAAGGAAGGCTGCTAGAAAGGTGCTTGGTGTGACATCTGGACAGAGGAAGGACAACAAGGAGACCTGGTGGTGGAATGAGGAAGTACAGGAGAGTATACAGAGGAAGAGGCTGGTGAAGAAGAAGTGGGATTTTCAAAGAGATGAAGAAAGTAGACATGAGTATAAGGAGATGAGACGCATGGCAAAGAGAGAGGTGGCGAAGGCTAAGGATAAGGCATATGGAGAGTTGTATGAGAGATTGGACACTAAAGAGGGAGAAAAGGACCTGTACCGATTGGCTAGACAGAGGGATAGAGCTGGGAAAGATGTGCAGCAGGTAAGGGTGATAAAGGATAGTGAGGGAAACGTACTTACAAGTGAGGAGAGTGTGTTGAGTAGATGGAAAGAGCACTTTGAAGGGCTGATGAATGAAGAGAATGAAAGAGAAAGAAGGCTGGATGATGTGGATATAGTGAATCAGGAAGTGAAACAGATTAGCAAGAAGGAAGTAAGGACAGCTATGAAGAGGATGAAGAATGGAAAGGCTGTTGGCCCAGATGACATACCAGTGGAAGCATGGAGGTGCTTAGGTGAAATGGCAGTGGAATTTTTAACCAGATTGTTTATAATGAAATTTTGGAAAGTCAGAGGATGCCTGAGGAGTGGTGAAAAAGTGTTTTGGTACCTATCTTTAAGAATAAGGGTGATGTGCAGAGCTGCAGTTATTACAGAGGGATACAATTGATCAATCACAGCTTGAAGTTATGGGAAAGAGTAGTGGAAGCTAGGTTAAGAAGGGAGGTGATGATTAGTGATCAACAGTATGGTTTCATGCCAGGAAAGAGCACTACAGATGCAATATTTGCTCTGAGAGTGTTGTTGAAGAAATACAGAGAAGGTCAGAAGGAGTTGCATGTGTCTTTGTGGACTTAGAGAAAGCATATGACAGGGTGCCTAGAGAGGAGTTGTGGTATTGTATGAGGAAGTCGGGAGTGGCAGAGAAGTATGTAAGCAAAAGTGGTACAGGATATGTACGAGGGTAATGTGACACTGGTGAGGACTGCGGTGGAGTGACAGATATGTTTAAGGTGGAGGTGGGATTACATCAAGGATCAGCTCTGATCCCTTTCTTATTTGCAGTGGTGATGGACAGGTTGACAGATGAGATCAGACAGGAGGCCCCGTGGACTATGATGTTTGCAGATGACATTGTGATATGTAGTGACAGTAGGGACCAGGTTGAGGAGACCCTGGAGAGGTGGAGATATGCTTTAGAGAGGAGAGGAATGAAGGTCAGCAGGGCTAAAACAGAATACATGTGTGTAAATGTGAGAGAGGGTAGAGGAATGGTGAGGATGCAGGGAGTAGAGTTGATAAAGGTGGATGAGTTTAAGTACTTGGGATCAACAGTTCAGAGAAATGGTGAGTGTGGAAGAGAGGTGAAGAAGAGAGTACAGGCAGGGTGGAATGGGTGGAGAAGAGTGTCAGGAGTGATTTCTGACAGACGGGTACCAGTAAGAGTGAAAGGGAAGGTCTACAAGAGGGTAGTGAGACCAGCTATGTTATATGGGTTGGAGACGGTGGCACTGACGAAAAGGCAGAAGTCAGAGCTGGGTGTGTCAGAGTTAAATATGTTAAGATTTGCACTGGGTGTGACTAGGATGGACAGGATTAGGAATCAGTATATTAGAGGGTCAGCTCAGGTTGGACAGTTTGGAGACAAAGCAAGAAGCGCGAGATTGCGTTGGTTTGGACATGTGCTGAGGAGGGATGCTGGGTATATTGGGAAAAGGATGCTAAGGATGGAGCTGCCAGGTAAGAGGAAAAGAGGAAGGCCTAAGATAAGGTTTATGGATGTGATGAGAGAGGACATGCAGGCAGCTGGTGTGAAAGAGTATGATGCAGAGGACAGGAAGAAATGGAAACAGAAGATCCGCTGTGGCAACCCCTAACGGGAACAGCCGAAAGAAGATGATGAAAGTCACCTAAAACAGGCATTACACAATGATGCAAAAATGCCACAGTCTAAACAAATGGCATCTTTTTTAATGTTGGTAAAATAAAGTTATCACAAAAAAATCAACTTACCTAAAAGTGAAAATCAACTGAACTTGGCACGATTACAGTACAAATGCCAAGTTCATTAAACGTATCACACATGAATGTACTTGTAATGTAAAATCACAAAGTATCAGCTATCCCACTAAAATTTTACCTCCCTGCCATTATATCCATAAACAAAAAGAAAATATAAAAAGATCATCTCCAACTAATATTTTTAAAGCTAGGGAACTAGTAGCCAAAGTACAGTCTATTTGAATTGTACACACACTACATTACTAAACATTTGAATATGAAGAACATCTCCAAGACTTTTCACTTCAAATGATGGAAGCAGAAGTGAATGTCACCAAGAAATACAGTGACTTAGTAAGGGAAGACACATTTGTAAATAACTGCCCTAACTTACACTTATAATTGACACATGACCATGACTGAAGCCAGACACATAATCACCACATGACCATCACTGAGGGCAGATTTATCTAAATCTGGCAATATCTATCAACAGTGGGTAAACCATGCTTGATTTGAGTAAATCCAGTTTCACTCATGGTTGTGACAAATTAACAATCACTGGATGAAAATTGCTTTGGAAACATTCTTGTCTGGTCCTTAGTGTTGCTTCTACAGTTTTCCAAGAAGTGAACTAATAAAGAATTCTTGCTGAAGAAAACAAAACTTATTTTGATAAACAAAGCACTCAGTAACTCATGAATGCAGGGTGATTTGTTGGCAGCACTTAAAATTGATAGTGGTTTCTTCGATTCAAACTACACTATAATGGCATTACTGAATTCCATGCAAACTAAATATAAAATTTAGCATTTTATTTTGGAGTGAAAATTCCCCCCCACAGACATACACACACAACCTAGCATCATCTTCTTCTTCTTTCAGATGCTCTCATTATGGGTCGACATAGCAGATCATCTGTTTTCATTTCTTCCTGTCCTCTGCATCTTGCTCTGTCACACCAACCACCTGCATGTCCTCTCTCACCAAATCCATAACCTTATCTTAGGCCTTCCTCTTTTCCTGTTACCTGGCAGCTTCATCCTTTACCTGGCAGCTTCATCCTTTACATCTTTTTCCCCAATAGACTCTGCATCCCTCCTCAACACATGTCCAAACCAACGTAATCTTGACTTTGGCTTTGTCTCCAAACCTTCCAACTTGGGCTGACCCTCTAATATACTTATTCCTAATCCTGTCCACCCTCGTCACACCCAGTGCAAATCTTAAAATCTTTAACTATGCCATGTCCAGCTCTGACTCCTGCCTTTTTGTTAATGCCACTGTCTCCAACCCATTTAACATAGCTGGTCTCACTACCCTCTTGTAGACCTTCCCTTTCACTCTTACTGGTACTAGTCTGTCACAAATCACTCCTGACACACTTCTCCAACCACTCCATCCTGCCTGTATTCTCTTCTTCACCTCTCTTCCACACTAACCATTACTCTGAACTGTTGATCCCAAGTATTTAAACTCATCCACCTTCGCCAGCTCTACTCCCTGCATCCTCACCATTCCTCTATCCTCCCTCTCATTCACACATATATTCTGTCTTAGTCCTGCTGACCTTCATTCCTCTTCTCTCTAGAGCATATCTCCACCTCTCAAGGGACTCCTCAACCTGTTCCCTACACTCATTACAGATCACAATGTCATCTGCAAACATCATAGTCCACGGGGACTCCTGTCTGACCTCATCTGTCAACCTGTCCATCACCACTGCAAATAAGAAAGGGTTCAGAGCTGATCCTTGATGTAATCCCACCTCCACCTTAAACGCATTTGTGACTCCCACCGCAGACCTCACCCCTGTCACATTATCCTCGTACATATCCCTGTACCACTCTTACATACTTCTCTCACACTCCCAACTTCCTCATACAATACCACAACTCCTCTCTAGGCACCTTATTATATGCTTTCTCTAAGTCCACAAAGACACATTGCAACTCCTTCTGACCTTCTCTGTACTTCTCCATCAACACTGTAAGAGTGAACATTGCATCTGTAGTGCTCTTTCCTGGCATGAAACCATGCTGCTGATCACTAATCATCACCTCCCTTCTTATAGCTTCCACTACTCTTTCCCATAACTTCATGTTGTGACTGATCAATTTAATCCCTCTGTAGTTACTACAGCTCTGCACATCACCCTTATTCTTAAAAATCGGTACCAAAACACTTTTTCTCCATTCCGCAGGCATCCTTTCACTTTCCAAGATTTCATTAAACAATCTAGTCAAAACCTCCACTGCCATTTCACCTAAACACCTCCATGCTTCCACAGGTATGTCATCTAGACCAACAGCCTTTCCATTCTTCATCCCCTTCAGAGCTATCCTTACTTCCTCCTTGCTAATCCACTGCAATGCATGATTCACTATCCGCACATCATCCAACCTTCTCTCCCTCTCCTTCTCTTCATTCATCAGCCCCTCAAAATACTCTTTTCATCTCCTCAACACACTTTCCTCGCTTGTGAGTATGTTTCCCTCATTATCCTTTATCACCCTTACCTGCTGCACATCTTTACTAGCTTGGTCCCTCTGTCTAGCCAATCGGTACAGGTCCTTTTCTCCATCCCTAGTGTCCAACCTTTCATACAACTCTTCATACACCTTATCCTTCGCCACTTCTCTCTTTGCCATGCACCTCATACATACATAATAACTCAGACTGCATAATAACAGGGATAGGAGAAAACAGTTATGCACTTACCATAACACTAGATGCATGCTGTCTGTTTTTTGTCCAGTTCAACCTTTCAGTTATTGGATATGACCTCTGTGCTTTTTCAGAAGCTTAGATCCAATGCACCGACTTTTCCCCTACACATAATCCCCTCAGTTGACCCAGAATACCTCAGATCAAGTTTGTCTGCATCTAATTATACGATTTTATCCAATAAAAACTAGGCAGACCTACTTGACGGTAAATGAAGATGAAACCGTGAACAGCATGAAAATGGCTGTCCAAAGGTAAGGCCCCTAGTCAGGACCAATGACAATTTAGGCTGGGGGGCAGTGAGTGGAATGTTGAACCAGATGCAAACGAGACAACAGAGATCTAGTGTTATGCTAAGTACATAAGTTTTTATCTGATGATGTCTTTTTTCATCAGATTCAACCTCCAGGACAGATTCCCAAGATAAAGTAAAGCTGGGTGGGAATCGAGGAAGGATATTCCGGAATATGGAGGAGCCAATATATGTACATCGACCTTGTAGTGTGACATGAAAGGATGAACAGTAGACCACGTAGCTACTACACAAATCTATCAACAGGAACTCTATCCATAAAGGCTGTTGAAGTAGCTACCACACTGTAAGAATGAGCCTTTGGTTTGCCATATAAAGTCAGTCACAATTTTTCATACACAGAGATAATGTAGTTGGAAAGCCACCTGATCAATATTACTTTAGAAACCCTTTGCCCAAATTTAGCTTTTGAAAAGGCATGGAAAATTTGATCAGACTTCCTGATATACTGTCTCCCGTGTAAATAAATCCTGAGTTGACAATTAGCATCTAGCAAGAGGAGTAGGATATATTCACCTTTGCAAGAGAACTTTGGGAAAATCACTGGCAGATTTATGGTCTGATTAAGGCCTGATTCAGGGGTCACCTGTGGGAGAAAGTGGGGATTTTTTCTCAAAGGTACTCTGTCCTTATGAAAAAATCGGATATAGAGGTTTACATGATGAGGCTTTCAACTCCAAAATCTTCCTTGCAGGTGTGATAGCCACCAAGAAGAGAGTTTTCTAAGAAATAAATATTAGATGGAACATAGAGGCAGATTCAAATGGAACTTCTGTCAAAGCCTGAAGCATGACAGTAAAATCCCATGTGGGAATGTATCCCTGATTGGGGGGGGGGTGCTTAAAAGGAATGGCCCCTTAAGAAAGGCCTTGAAAATCTTTAGAGAAACAATACAAGTCTGATTCTGCTCTTTGTGAAAACTGGACATGGCTGCTAATTGTACCATGATGGTTAAAAAGATGGATACTTTGTGAAACAACTCTGCCAAGAAATCCAAAATTGATGAAAGAGGATCTGAGATAGGGTATAAACCTCTGGATTAATCCTATATGGTAAACTTCCACCATTTGCTGAAAGTAACTTTTTTGGTATTTGGTTTCTGTGAAGAGGATCGAATTTGAATAATTGGGGCAGGCAGCCTGGTATCTCCTGTCACTGTTAAAACTGGAGAAACCCATGTAATCAATTTCAGTGTTTTTAGGTCCTCAATTTTTTTTTTAAAGAATTAGAGAAAACCACGTGATCGGTTTCAGTGTTTTTAGGTCCTCACTTTTTTTTTTTTTTAATTTCTCCAAGTCTTTGGGTTTCTACTATCATTCTGATTACATAGTATGATTAAAGTTCATGAAATTAGTACTACTTCAATCACTGATGTTAGCCAAAAGTGCTCTTCCCAGCACCCACAATGTGCCTAGTAATGACTCCTCCTGCAATTCGTACAGAGTTACATGTATCAGTAACAGATCTAAGTATGACTGTACATTATTTTTATGAGACCCATTGCTCCTACTACTACAGGAACTGCTTGGGTATCCTTCGTCCACACTGACATCGTTTCTGCCTGCAAATCCAGGTCTATATCCCATTTTCAAACTCAATTTATCGAATACCTAATCGCCGAACCCTAACTGTCGAACTATCAATTCAGCAAACGACCTAATCATCGAAGTGGAATTCATCAAATTATTTTACTTGGCCAACACTGCAAAAGGTAAACTTTGTTTACATATTTGCAGGGGGCTGTGCCCCCCTGCAACCCCCACATCCCCTGCAAATTAAATATACAAACTCCGAGATCGCACTACAGTGAAATAATGGGTAAATCATGGCCAGTTGGTATGTCAATCACACAATGTTTTTTCAGGATGGCCAAGTAAAATGTTTTGGTGAATTCCACTTCGATGATTAGGCCGTTCGCTGAATAGGAAGTTCGACAACTAAGGTTGGATGATTAGGTTTTCGATAAATTAAGAGTTCGATGATGTGATACAGACTCTGCAAATTCTGGTATATTATGACTGTGGGTCTGTCTGTATGTAAGACACTGTAGTCACTAGATGTAGCAATTTCAATGAGCAATGCTACTTTTGTCTTCTTTTCATGGACTACTATATCTGGTTTTCTCACATCTATTTTTTAAACTTGGTAATGGATGATCCCATGTCATGTAAACATCATTTTCTATAATGCTTTGTGGATCACGTTTACAGTGTTTTTGAGCTACTTCAATATTATAATTTTTGCACAATCCCCAATGCAACAGTCTTGCCACATTATTATCCCTTTTTAGTATATCACAACTAGCAACAAGATGTGCGACTGTTTCCAGTTCTGTTCTACAAAACTTTTAGTTATGTACTCACCATAACTTTAGATGTTTGGGATCCATCTCGCCTACATTCCGTACTGATGGGTTCGGAGCCGATCCCTCGGCTCCGACTCGGCACGCTTATGCTATAGAGCGAGGCCTCTTATTGGCTGAGCTGTCTTTATCCCAGGATGCACCACCACTAATCCCCCAGATCTTGTTTGTCCACATTCATGCACACATGCACAACTTGTTTATATAACATTGTTAGATGTTTCAAAATGAAACAACAAGATTCGGACCTTCTGATATCCTCTGATCTCCAAGGAAGGGGGAAGGAGGGAGGGTTATTAGGAATGTAGGCGAGATGGATCCCAAACATCTAAAGTTATGGTGAGTACATAACTAAAAGATGTTATGTGATCCTATCTCGCCTACATTCCGTACTGATGGGACAGCGTCCCTAGCACCTAAATCCCGGGAGGCTCATTGGAAAACACTCCTGAGCACTGTGGAACCAAATGAAGCTCGTCCTCTAGATGCCACATCCAATTTGTAGTGGGAAATAAAGGTGTGCGGGGAAGACCATGTAGCCGCAGCACAAATGTCACTAATAGCAAGCTTAGAATGAAATGCTATCGAAGTAGCCATAGCCCTTGTACAATGAGCTTTGACAGAGGTGGTAAGCTCTTTGTTAGAATAAAAATAAGCTTGAGTAATACAGTCCCTGATCCATTTGGCAATAGTGACCTTTGTGACAGCTTTGCCCAATTTATTGTCTGCAAAGGATACAAACAACTGATCTGTTTTCCTTGTTTGTTTGGTCCTGTCTAAATAAAAACGTAACTGCCTGTGGACATCTAGTGTGTGGAATATGAACTCCGCTTTGTTAGAGCATTTTGGGAAAAAAACTGGAAGTTCTAACGATTGTTGTAAGCAGAAACTAGAACAAACTTTAGGGACAAAGGAAGGATTTGGCCTGAGGGATACTCTGTCTTTGTGAAAAAGCAAGTACGGGGATTTTACTGACAAAGCTTGAAGCTCTGAAACTCTTCTGGCAGAAGTAATAGCCACCAGAAAGGCTGTCTTCCATGATAGAAACTTTAGATCACATGTAGCTGCCGGTTCAAAGGGGGAAGAAGTCAAGGCACGTAACACTATATCGAGATCCCATGGAGGTGCAGGATGAGAAATCGGAGGTCTTAATAGAGCAGCACCTTTCAAGAAGGTCTTACACAATCTGTTGCTCATTAAGGGTGGGTCTATGGATTCGTGAAAATTAGAAATTGCTGCCAATTGTACCTTGATGGTAGAAACTGAAGAGCCTTGATTGAAAAGAAGTTAAAATTTTAGTACTTCTGCCACGGGAATAGAAATGGGGTCCAGGCCCCGGAGTTGAGCCCAAATAGCAAATCTTTTCCATTTGCTAGAATACAGTTTCTTTGTAGCAGACTTATGGGCCGAAGATAATATGTGTAAAACATCTGGATCCAATGTATGACTCCTAACTATAGTCGGAAGAGGAGGAGCCAAGCCGTCAATTTTAAGGTGTGTAGGGACTGGTGGAAAAGTCCCGACTGATGAACCAGTAGGTCTGGAATCTGATCCAGGAACCATGGACCTTCCAGAGCATATTTCCGAAGATATGGAAACCATACTTGACGAGGCCAGTAAGGAGCAATTAAGATCATTTTGCTCCCCAAGAGAGATGCTTTTTGAATCACCCTGGGAAGAAGAGGAACTGGAGGGAAGGCATAAAGCAAGCCGGTGGGCCAAGGACGGACTAGTGCGTCCATGGGGCTCTTCCCCGGGGCCGGGGTTAGGGAGAAGAATTCTTTGCACTTCGCATTCAGAGGAGTCGTGAAGAGGTCGCAACATGGAACTCCACATTTGTTGAAAATCTGACTTGCAACAGTCATATTCAGAGACCATTCGTGAGGAGATAGGATGGTTCTGCTCAATCTGTCGGCTATCCCATTGGACTTGCCCAGTATGTGAATAGCCACTAGGAAGCGTCTGGTCGAGAATGCCCATTCCCAAACTCTCATGGCTTCTCTGCAAAGAGGGTAGGATCTGGTCCCTCCCTGTTTGTTCAGGTAGCAGACAACTGACATGTTGTCTGAGTGAACCGCAATTACGCCTTGTGGGAGATAATCGTGAAGGGCTTGAAGGGACAGAAGTACTGCCCTCATTTCTAAGATGTTGATATGAAGTAAAGTCTCTTCCGGGTGCCATTTGCCTTGGACTGACCTGCCCAGGGAATGCCCCCCCATCCCATCTGGGAGGCGTCCGTGGTCAAAGTGGCCGCCGGAGGAGGTAGAACAAAGGGTCGTCCCTGATCCAAATTGGAGGGCACTAGCCACCAGCGAAGGTCCCGTTTGCAAGATTCCGTAATCCATATGAGGTGACTGAGGGGGAGTTCCTGAAAGGACCACTGAGCTGAAAGAAGCCACTGGAGAATTCTCATGTGCAACCTTGCCAAGGGGACTAGAAGAACCGTGGCAGACATGGATCCCAATAGCTGCAGGACCATCCTGGCTGGAGCTTTGGACCTGGGAAGTAAGGCTCGAACTTGAGTCTGTATGGTTTATATTCTGTCTGTCGGTAGATAGACCCGCATTTGGTTTGAGTCCATCTCTACCCCTATGAATCTTATTCGTTGAGATGGCAGCAACACAGACTTTGGCCAATTGAAGGTGATTCCAAGGGAACTGCCCAGTGATATAGTGGCTTGAAGGCTCTGCAGCAGTAGATGCCTGGAGGTGGCAGTTAGGAGCCAGTCGTCTAGATACGGAAACACCTGGAATCCTAGACGTCTCAGGTGAGCAGTCACGACTGCCAAACACTTGGTGAACACCCTGGGGGCTGTGGTGAGACCAAAGGGCAGCGCACGGAACTGAAAATGACTGCCTCCTAGGCTGAAGCGCAGATGTCTCCTGGACGCTTGATGTACCATAATATGGTAATAAGCGTCCTTGAGATCTATGGAGCACATCCAAACACCCTTCTCCAGCAATGGGAGAATGGTTTGTAGGGTGACCATTCGGAACTTGGACTTTCTGACGGAACGGTTTAGGATGCTGAGGTCCAAAATGGGCCTCAAGTCCCCGGTCTTTTTTGGCACCAAAAAGAATCTTGAGTAAGTCCCTAATCCGATCTGGTCTGCGGGGACCGTTGGATGACTCCTTTTGCAGCAGCTTTGAAACTTCTGAGGCTGCAGTATCCCGCTGACTGGGTGGTGGGTCCGGGAGTTTTTTGGACTGAGGGGGGGGGGGGGTGAGAGAATGGGATGGAGTAACCTCCGGCGATAATTCGAAGCACCCATCGGTCCTGAGTGATACCTTCCCAGGCTTTTAGGTGCTTGACGACCCCGACTGGCTCCGGAGCTGCACAGCCGGGCAATCCCTCAGGGACTATGAAAGGCTGAAGAGCCACGAAAGGACTCGCGGTCTCCAGTGTTGCGAGGGCCTCTGCCGCCTCTGGGACGGCGTCTTCCGGAAGAATTTCCCCTTCCCCTGCCTCTGGAAGGAGAATCCTCCTGCTGAGAGGGGTAAGGCTTCTGAGATCTACGGAACCACATTTTCCCTCCTCTTTTAGCCTTGGGATAAGGCCGAAAGGGAGTGGAAAATCGTGCCCCTACGGCAGTCAGAGTCTTACCCTCCTGTTCACAGCGGGTTAGTGTGTCCTTTACCTTGGGTCCAAACAGGGAGGACCCATCAAAGGGGGCGTCGGCAAAGGAAGACTTAAAGGCCTCCGCAAAATGACACAGGCGGAGCCAAGCTTGTCTCCATAGAGCAATGCCTGTACCCGCCGCTCTACTCGCCCCTTCGGCCGCATAAGAAATGAGCCTCAAGGACGAGTTCGAAATGGACGACATTGTAGCCAGCTGAGAGCCAACCGTCTGGGCCAGCTCCTCAGGCAGGTTACCCAAGAGGGTATCGGATAGCTCCTTAATCAGATCCCTCTGAAATCTGGTAAAGTGCGTAAGGTAGTTCAAGGACCTCAATGTAAAGGCCGCTGAACTGAGGGTGCGCTTTCCATACCGATCCATGCGCCTAGACTCCTTATTAGGAGGATGGACGGACGTCGAAGCCTCTGCTACATCTTGCTGGGTAGCAGATGCCACCAGCAAAGCATCTACAGCCACACCTTTAGTTAGAAATTCTTTTTCAGGGGGCGCCGAGAGGAACTTATTCGGACGAGCAGGCACCGGTTCCACAGAGTCTGGGTGTTCCCACGCCCTTCGACAGATCAAATCCAAGAGCTCATCGAAGGGCGGAGACACCCAGGAGGCGGAGGGCTGAGCCCCAGAGTCTGGGTGTTCCCACGCCCTTCGACAGATCAAATCCAAGAGCTCATCGAAGGGCGGAGACACCCAGGAGGCGGAGGGCTGAGCCCCGAAGGCCTTCAGGAACACCGACTCATCAGCAGAGGGAGGTTTGGACTGCCAGCCACCTCGTTGTTTTAGGGCTTCCAGGATGTCTGCAAAGGAGACATCATCCGAGGACGACTTAGGGGACCCCTCTGCATTATCGAGATCAGTGTCTGATGTAAGAGACTCATCAGGGGAGTCAACGTGCTTCCTCTTGCACGATCTCTTCCTGGGGGGTTCTTCTGAAGAGGCTTCAGAAGGACCTCCAGGAGGGGGAGAAACCCCAGCGGGGGTAACCTGAGGCCCGGGGGCTCCACTGTCCAAGGACAGGGGGACTGCCAAAGACCCAGTTTCCGTATGCAGGGAAGGAGCTGGGGAAACCGTGGAGGTAGCCAAGGAAGATTTGGCTAACGCACTCCTCATAGCCCTGAAGGCGGGACCACCAGAATCCTGGGAGGGTCCCACTTCCGTGGCCACGACAGTGGACGGCACTCCCGCCGCCGACGCACCAAGAGGGAGACTTGGGACTGAAAGCATCAATCCCGAAGCCTCCCCCCCAGGGCCGAAGGAAGAAGTCCGTGTACTGAACTCCGACCCCAGAGCCGGAGTTGGAGCAAGGGTCGGGCCCGACCCTAAAACCTCCACCGGTTCCACCAGCACCGGCTCCAACGGTGCCGAAGCTGTTGGAGGAGGAACCACAGTAGGGGAGTGGACCATCGGCTCCGAAGCCGAATGGGCTGGAGCCGAAACTAGCTTTTGGAACACCGGAGACTGGAAGAGTCTAAGGAGCACCCTGTCGATGTCCGAATCAGACATCTTGGATGATCTATAGGATACCGATAGGGCCCGAACCGATTTCTCCATCGGCTCCGAAGGACTCGGGGACCGGTTCCGAAAGGACTCTACCACTATCGGCTCCGAGGGAGATCTCAAGGTAATTTCCCTCGGTACCGATAAGGACTTCGCCCGAGGGGAAGAGTCTGAGCGGTACCTTATCGGCTCCAATATCAGTGGAGCCGATGAAGGTGACCCGCCTCTCGATGCCCCAGTCCTCGGCTCCGAAACCAGAGGGGTCGAGGCTGGAGGCATCGAGGCAGACCGTTCCGCCCTCGGCTCCAAAGTCCGTGGAGCCGATGGAGAAGTCTGCTTAGATTTTTTTGCAGTCGGTTCCGACTGACTGGTCGGAGCCGACGCTTTCTTCTTTTTAGAAGGAGAAGGAGAGGAAGATAAAGCCTCCTCGAAGGATGGCTTGATTAACCCTTTCAGGATTAATTTGTTCTTCCTCTCCTGGAGGACTCTTGATGAAAATGTGTGACACACGCTACACGATTCTTGTAGGTGCTTGGCGCCTAAGCAATAGACGCACGAGGAGTGGTCGTCCGTTATGGACATTTTAAAACCACACCTCGTGCATTTCTTAAACCCGGAGGGTTTGTGTTCTTTAGACATAGTCAAAAAGGTCAAATACAGTTGTCTACAGTCAAAAAGAAGGGTTTGTCACAGCAAATAAAATATCCCTTCTTATAATATTATTATCTTAAATTTAAAATTTTTTTAAATTTTTTTTTATTTATAATACCAGTACAGTAAAACGAAAAAAATTTCACAGAAGATAGAGAGATAAAGAGGGTCAAGACCCTCTAACTTAAACGGGTACTTGACCCACAAACAAAAAACCAAGGTAGTAGAAACAACAGGGGAAGGCCCCTCTAACTTAAACGGGAAACCTTCCCTGACAGGAAAAAACACGAATTCCTCTACAAAAACTACCAATACACACTCGTATAACAACAATAGCTGTTAAAACAGCTTTTGGATTTAAATCAAGCAAATTTCTGACAGGAAAAAGGCTAAATAAATAGTACTTAGCCCAGCCAAGTTGATACCATGTCTAAGCTTTGTAAGCGGCAAACGAGATCTGGGGGATTAGTGGTGGTGCATCCTGGGATAAAGACAGCTCAGCCAATAAGAGGCCTCGCTCTATAGCATAAGCGTGCCGAGTCGGAGCCGAGGGATCGGCTCCGAACCCATCAGTACGGAATGTAGGCGAGATAGGATCACATAACATCCTACATTTGTCTATTTCTCCCACATGTTCAATGGACTTTGTAAACCAACGTGTACATGTCCCACTATCTTGGGCCGCCAATATTAACCTTTCGTCTTTTGGTTTAAATTCACCTCTCATTAACGATCTTGATCAATATGAGGTTGTTCCAAGAGTTTTCTATATTTGCAACTATATTTATGTATTTTCCAAATTTCTTGGCTTCTCATCTGATCCTTCACCTTACATTATACATTATTTCTTTTGCGTTTTGGGACATTCAGTTGCTGCCTAATTTTTATCTACTTCTGGTTTGATTTCCATTCCTGATTGACGCCGATATGTTTCTGCTAGACTACGCAGGGAAGTCCTCTTATAATCATGTTTCAAAACTTTCACTACGTTTGGGTCTTGTGAGATCAGCAGGTATGTGGTCAGTCCCACAATTGCAGATCTATATATGCAATCAATTTCAAGGAGGCCCATACCTCCTTTGGAATGAGGAATATGTAATCTTGGTATGCACTGATTTTTATAAATCATATGGTGAGCATGAAGCACCCTTCTAGTTTTCCTGTCTAATCTATCCAACACATTTTGGGACCAGTCAGTCACTCCAAAACTGTAAGTTAGGACAGAAAGAGCCAATTAGTTTATAGCTTGAATTTTGTTCCTAGATGTCAAAACTGTTTTCAGGATTACTTTAAGTCTTAAAGCATCTCTTACTTAAGTTTTATTCACATTTCTTCATGTTTTATTGTTCATTCTTCACCATTTCCCAAATAGTTATACACTTCTTGCTCAAGTTCATTTATACCACATTCTTGTCGCAATCTGATGTTTTCTTGGTGCTGCAGTTTTTCTGCTTTAAAGGTTGCTTCTGCACATTTATCAAGACCAAATGTCATTCTTATATCATCTGAAAAAGTTTTGACTACTTCCAGCTGTGCTTTCACTTCCCCATCTAATGAGCTATACAGCTTTAAATCATCAAAAAGATGTTTACATTTTGTTGTTTTCTAGGAGCCAAATTGTAGCCATGGCCTTATCTGTTAAGACGACAGCTTAATGGGTTAAGGGCAAGACAGAACAGCAGCGGTGACAGGACGTCACCCTGGAATATCCCCCTATGAATTTTTATCCCTGGAATAATTATTTGTCCTTTATCATGCCTTAATTGCAAAGTGGTCTGCCACTATTTCATGGTCACTGTAATGTAGTCGATCCGCGTAGGGTGCATCTTACACATTTTTAAGCACTCTTCTATACATTAATGTGGGATACTATCAAATGCTTTTTTGTAGTCAATCCGTGCCATACTTAGATTCTTTCCCTTTTTACAGTTCTCCTTTATGACTTTATTTACTCAGACCCTTTTTTAATTTTGCCAAGTCTTTTGGGTTTCTAACACGATGACGGGAATGGACCCCATCCCTGAGTCAAAGTATGATTAAAGTTCATGAAATTAGTATTGTTTCAATCTTTGATGTCAGCCAGAAGTGTTCTTTGCAGCACGCACAATGTTCCCAGTAATGACTCCTTCCACAATTCGTACAGGGTTACATGTATTGGTAACATATCTAAATAAGATAGTAGATTCTTTTTTATAAAACTCATTGCTCCTACTACTATTGGAACTGCCTGGGTATCTTTCTTCCATACTGCTCTAGTTTCTGCCTGCAAATCCTGATATTTTATGAATTTGTGTCTCTCTGTACCCAAGACACTGTAGTAAATTGGTGTGGCAACTTTAATGATCAATGCTACTTTTGTCTTCTTTTCATGGACCACTATAACTGGTTTTCTAACATCTATCTTTAGAACTGTTGCTAATCGATGATCCCATGTGATGCAGACTTCATTATTTTCTATGATGCTTCAAGGCTCATGTTTCCAGTGTTTTTCAGCCACTTCATTACCATAATGTTTCCATAATCCCCGGTGCAACAGTCTTGCCACATTATTACACCTTTCAGTATACAGTCCTTCTGCCATTAGTATGTCATAACCAGCAACAAGGTGTGCAACCATTTCCAATTCCATTTTACAAAACATACACTTGTCTGTTTCTCTTCCATCTTCAATGGACTTTGTAAACCAATGTGCACGCACCCCACTACCTTGGGTCTCCAATATTAACCTTTCATCTCTTGGTTTGAATTCACCTCTCCTTAACCATTCCTGCGTTTGATCCTGCTCAACAGGAGGTTCTTCCAGAAGTTTTCTATACTTGCAAATATATTTAAGCCACGTTTCTTGCTTTCTCATCTGGTCCTTCACCTTATATTCTTTCTTTTGCTTTTTGGCACTTTCAATTGCTGCCTGAATTTTATCTTCTGGTTTGATTTCCATTCCTGCTAAACGCAGATATGCTTCTGCTAGGCTAACCAGAGAAGTCATCTTAGATTTATTCTCCACATGTTTCAAAACTTTCACTATGTTCAGTCTTGTGCGGCCAGCAGATGTGTGTGCAGCTCCATGACTGCAGATCTATACATGTAATCAATTTCAAGGAGGTCCATCCCTCCTTCAGAACTGGGAATATATAAGTTTTCTTGGTGCTGCAGTTTTTCTGCTTTAAAGGTTGCTTTTGCACATTTATCAACACCAAATGACATTCTTATATCATCTGAAAAGCTTTCAAGTTCCTCATCTGATGAGCTATACAGTTTTAAACCATCGACAAAGAGAAGATGAGAAGTCTTTGCATTTTGTTTTCTCGGAGCCAAATTGTAGCCATGGCCTAAGCTGTTAAGCAGACAGCTTAATGGGTTAAGGGCAAGACAGAATAGCAGCGAGGACACGGAGTCACACTGGGATATCCCCCTCTGAATTTTTATCCCTGGAATAATCATTTGTCTTTTATCATGGCTTAATTGCAAAGTGGTCTGCCACTGTTTCATGGTCACTGTAATGTAGTCGATCAATGTAGGGTGTATCTTGTACATTTTTAGGCACTCTTTTTTATACATGAATGTGGGATACTATCAAATGCTTTTTTTGCAGTCAATACATGTCATACTTAGATTTTTCCCATTTTTACAGTTCTCCACTATGACTTCATTTAACAACAAATGATCCTTTGTTCCATATGCCGTTCTTTTACTGCCCTTTTGCTCTACTGCCATAATTGAATTTTCTTCTAAATGACTATAAACTCTGCTGTCATCATTTCCAGTGTACAGTTTATACGTCGTTGGAAGGCAAGTTTGGTCTATAATTTTTAAGGTAGCTTGCACGTTCACTCAAGTAGGAGCATTGTTTTTCCTGTTGTTAACCAGGTTGGTGTCTGTTCGGGTGCTCATATTAATAGTTCTTACTCGTGGCTAAATCTTTGTGCAAAGATGTTAATACTTTTAACCAGAAGTTAGGTACTGCATCTGAGCCTGGGTTTTTTCAATTAGAGACTTTTATTAACTTTGTTTCAATCTCTCTGGCTGTTACTTCATCCCATTTCATATCCTGTAGTTTTAAACTTCTTATTTTTTCTTTTCCTTTTCTATTTATTTAGCATCTTTGTTATGTTCCACAGGATCTTCATAAATACTTCTCCAAAATATATCTATTTCTTCTTTTTTTGGTGGTCTTTCAATTCCTTTTACCTTATTTCCCAATTCTGTATAAAACTTTTTTGGTTCATCAATAAATTTCTTATTTTGTATTTCTCCTTTATATCTATCTCCATATCTTCTAAATAGGCAGCAAATGAGGCTGATCTGGTGATACAGCAGGTCTGGAGGAGGGTCCAACACGCAGGGTGGATGTACTACATAAGACCAGAGGAAAGGGAACCAAACTTGCCTGGGCTAAAAAAAAGGCAATGCTAATGAAACTTGCACCTGCAGTCTTTTGGAAGAAAGTCTAATCAGAGGCCTGGGGGCTAATTGTGGACTACAGCATCTCTCAGTGTCTGAGCCTGTGGAAGGATCAGGGCAAAGTAACTGCTGCACTTATTTAAGTATGAAGCAAAAAGATACAAGCAAATTTGGCCCCAGTGACTGAAAATCTGCACCACCACTGCCTGAGGGACCACTCACTGGGCAGAAGACTAGATCTGCTCAGTTTGTCTGCCAGGAAATTGGAAGTCCCCAGGATGTGCAATGCAATTAAAAAGCTACAGGAAGACATCACTCATTGTCACATTCTCATGGCTTCCTGGCACAGTGGATATGATAGAGTTCCTCCCAACTTGTTGATACACCAGGCTACCACCATGTTGTCTGTCTAGATGGAAATCACAACCTCCAGGTGGGAATCCTGAAAATCCTGAAATGCTAGGAGGACTGCAGTCATCAGCAACACGCTGATGTGAAGACAGACATCTGTTGTCAACCAAGAACTAGTATGTGTTTTCTTCAATTTAAGGCTGAACAGAGTCAAACCATGAAAAGGGAACATTAATGAAGGACGTCTTGAAGCCTTCCATGAAGTCACACAGGAGCATCCAGGTGCATCAGTGAATAGAAATGCCAGTGTCTGCTGCCCTAACCTTACATTCACATGCACTGGACAGCAGATGCACATATACATTAGGCATCGACTGAAGGATAGACAACTGGGACTCGACTGACTTCTGGATGTCCACAGGTAGATTATCACAGAGGGATTATATTAGCTCTTTTGACACATTTTTCCAAAAATGCATCATATGAGCTATGTGATTCAGCACTCTAAGTAAAAGTCACAGAAGCATATGCCCATTTCCCAAACATGCTCAAAGCAATAGATTCTATACTGGGATGGAAGTCTCACTTCAGTGATGGACTCAAATGAAGAGTCCAAATGTCTATTCTTACAAGCCCACTTCCTCAGAACCTCACCCATGTGGGCCTCCAGGGAAGGCTTTGAATTGGATGGGGAGCTCACGTGGTGAGAGACACCAGACTGCATGAGGCTGACTGTCCCTGCTGATCAGGATGATAGGAGACAGAATCCGCAAGAGGTAGGCAAGGAGCCAAGCACAGTAGAGGCATCTCCTCTCTTAACATAGAGAGAACCCTTTTGAATAACTTGAAGGTTCAAGATACAATTTGGGTTGAGGAAACATCCCTATAATTGCCAGGGGGAGGGGGTCTTCGGTGCTGACCTTCCCCAGCTCTGATGCCAACAATGTTTCCGAGCTGTCAAGTACAGAAACGCAGCGAAAGGCATGGATCCAAAAACTTCAGAGTCAACGCCGTCCTTTGAGCCTACACTGCAAGACTCATCCAGATCCAACACCACCGGAGCCAAGAAAGCAGAGGAAACTGGTGTCAAACTCGAAATGACTATCAGCTTTGACTTCAGTGCTCTACCAGGCAGATTTGGAACTATGGCCTTCAAATCCGGCAGTTGGACTAAAATGGAAGAAACTAGTGAAGGGGTAATCAGGACAGTACCCAGAGGCTCCAAAAAGGTCAGAGCTGAGATGACTCCCCAGATGAATCCAAGTCTGAAGGAACTTCCACATCATCCTGTCAATGTCAGATGCCAAAAGTCTCAATAAATGGAAGGACCTGAAGGATGAGGAGAAGGGTGAAACTAAGACTTACAGTCCCTACAGAGAAACATGGAGAGAAAGACTGAGTGGATCCAAGGAAGCTCTGGATTTGAATGCCTCAGTGTGTTTGAAGTCAGCCTAGAAGACTCCAACAAATCCATGGAACATTTCCTGGATTTTCAGGTCTCTTTCTCTTGCTCTTTTTTTCTTTCACTCTGCTATATTCTTTAGGCTTTTCTCACTCCTTCTCTCTCCTTTTTTTGAAGCTTTACTTCTTTGACTATCTATGCAGGAGAGGAAACTCCTGGGGCAGAATGTGCAAACTGACTGCTTTTGGTGCGAAGAAGGCCCTTTAAAAACAAGTTTGTCTATGCACCCTTGTACCCCCCCTGGCCCGGAAACAGACACATGCCTCACAGTCTGTGTCTAGGTGTGTAACCCCCAAACAAGAGTCGCACATTGAGTGTGGGTCCTGTGGCAGTATCTTGTGGCCACAGGTAATCAAACATTTCTTAAATCCAGTGGCCTAGTCTGACATACTGGGGAAACATAATAGTGAACTACCTCCATGGTAAAATGCTAGCAGCAACTGTAAAAAAAGACAACAGCAACAACAACGATAGAACAATCCTAACAATTCCCAAGTACTATCTTAAAGTACACTAGAAAACAAACAGGAAAACAGTGAAGAATTTTTTTTTTTTTTGTAAGGGGAGGATAAGAAGAAAAAACAGCTCAAAAGGATACAGCTGAAAGAGGCAGATCAATTTTTTTTGTTTAAAACCTATGGAAAACACTTCTCATTAAAAAAACATCAGAAACCTCAATTTCTATGTCCTACTGCATCAAGTAGCAAACAAGATCTGAAGTGCTCTGGGGAACTAATGGAACTTTGAGTAGGCAAAGAGTCAAAGCCCTGGATCCAAGCTTCAGAAATAGCACAGAAGTCGGAGCCCCTCGATCAGATCAACCAAAGGTTGAATGGCAGTAAAATAGACAACACTGAATACTTTGTTATCCCGGACATTCTGTGATTACAGTGTCTCCAAGAAGTTCCAGTGGACTAGAGCAATAGTTAATGAAAGTGCACTCCTTGGTTTTAAACGAACTAGCATACATTCTTTAAGGAGTGGATCGCAATTTCACATTTTAAAAAGGTTAATTAAAGATTCAATAAGGTAACAGAAAATCCAATGCTGGTGAAAAGAACAAGTGAAACAGTGCTAAAGCAGCCTTTACTCAGCAAGTACACACTAATCTGTCATCTACTGGCTTCTCTGTGGATGGTTGAGGTGAAATTCCTCTAGCTTCAGTTGCCTGAAGCATAAAGACGCTGAGGAACATAATGCTGATCACACATTTCCATAGCAAATCATTGTCAGTGCAATTTCTAAGTGTGAGCAGGCAATGATTCCTTTCTTTTGAGAGACTTCTCCCTACTTCAAGTTGGTGTGACTACAGAGTTGGTATATACAGTGCAATGAAAAAGTATTTGCCCTCTTCTTGATTTCTTATTCATGTTTGTCACACTTAAATGTTTCAGATCATCAAACAAATATACATTTTAGACAAAGACAACCCAAGTAGACACAAAATGCAGTTTTTAAGTCATGATTTTATTTATTAAGGAAAAAAAAAAAATATCCAAACCTACATGGCCCTAAGTGAAAAAGTAATTGTCCCCTAAACCTAATAACCGGTTGTGCCACCTTTAGCAGCAACAACTGCAATCAAGTGTTTGTGATAACTGGCAATGAGTCTTTCACATCGCTGTTGAAGAATTTTGGCCCACTCTTCTTTGCAGAATTGTTTTAATTCAGCCATATTGGAAGGTTTCCGAGTATGAACCACCTATTTAAGGTCATGCCACAGCACCTCAATTGGATTCAAGTCCGAATTTTGACTAAGCCACTACAAAACCTTCATTTTGTTTTTTGTAAGCCATTTAGAGGTGGACTTGCTGGTGTGTTTTGGATCATTGTCATGCTGCAGCACCCAAGTACACTTCAGCTTGAGGTCTCCTTCAGGATTTTTTTGGTACAGAGCAGAATTCATAGTTCCATTAATATCAGCAAGTTGTCCAGGTCTAGAAGCAGTAAAGCAGCCCCAGACCATCACACTACCACCACTATGTTTGACTGCTGAAATGATGTTCTTTTTCTGAAATGCTGTGTTACTTTTATGCCAGATGTAACGGGGCGCACACCTCCCAAAAGGTTCAACTTTTGTTTTGTCAGTCCACAGAATATTTTCCCAAAGATCTTGGGGATCATCAAGATGTTTTTTGGCAAAAGTGAGACGACCCTTTATGTTCTTTTTGGTCAGCAGTGGTTATGTTTTTTGGCAAAAGTGAGATGAGCCTTTATGTTCTTTTTGGTCAGCTGTGGTTTTCGCCTTGGAACTCGGCCATGCATGCCATTTTTGCCCAGTCTCTTTCTTTATGGTTGAGTCATGAACACTGACCTTAAATGAGGCAAGTGAGGCCTGCAGTTCTCTAGATGTTGTTCTGGGTTCTTTTGTGACCTCTTGGATGAGTCGTCGCTGCGTTCTTGGGGTCACCACTGTTCCATGTTTTCTCCATTTGTGTGTAATGGCTCTCACCGTGGTTCACTGGAGTCCCAAAGCTTTAGAAACGGCTTTGTAACCTTTTCCAGACTGATAGATGTCAATTACTTTATTTCTCATCTGCTCCGGAATTTCTTTAGATCGCGGCATGATGTCTTCCTTTTTGGGATCTTTTGGCCTACTTCACTTTGTCTGACAGGTTCTATTTAAGTGATCTCTTGATTCAACAGGTCTGGTAGTAATCAGGCCTCGGTGTGGCTAGTGAAACTGAACTCACCTTTCCCAGAAATGTGATTAACCACAGTTACTTCATGATTTAACAAGGGGCAATTACTTTTTCACATAGGACCATGTAGGTTTGGATATTTTTTTTCCTTAATAAATAAAATCATCACTTAAAAACTGCATTTTGTGTTTACTTGGGTTATCTTTACCTAATATTTAATTTTTTTTGATGATCTGAAACATTTAAGTGTGACAAACATGCAAAGAAATAAAAACTCAGGAAGGGGGCAAATACGTTTTCATTGCAATATATAGGTTTGGGAGTACAAGGGCTTGCCCCCTCACACTGGGGTGCGGAAGGGTCTGCTACCTGTAAAAAGCTTGAAATGATCACCCTTCTATATATACTATGGGCATTATTTTTAGGCATTGCTGATGTTTACAGTTTTGCTATTCGTCGATCCATAGAAGAACTTACCTAATATGTGTATGTGTCGCCATATGCCACACACAACCATCTGTTATTTTTGTTGGCATCATTTTGGAAAACACATTAAGATGAAAAAAATTCAAACTGTAAAGCGTATTATAAATCTGCACGAGCTTGAAAAAAAGTATCATTAAAAGCCCAAAATGTAATGTGCAAAGACAGGTTCACTTATTCACATTCCATGCTTTGATTCTATACAGTCTTTTAATCAACCATTTAATATGACTTGTTTCAAACAAATATTACTAAAAGTTACAAGTACTCATAACAACTTTCTGTCAAAACTAAAGGAAAAGTTTCTGCAGATACTACTTTTTCAAATGCTTACCTGATCCTCTGCTCCAATCAAAGCACGGGTAGACTCCTCACTCATAGAGTGTTTCATGCTGCCAACAGAGGGATGTCGAATTGATGGATGGGACTTGAGCTCTGCTGGGACTGAATAACCTGGGAAACCATTAGGGAAGCCTTGAACAGTATATGCTGGAGCTAAGAAAGCACAAGATTAAGAAAATCAGATACACAGACTGCATGTATTTTTGGGTTTCCATTGTATGCAACAAAGTTGGTTTCATCACCTGCTTACAAATAATGTCCTGCACAGCTAGGCTATATATATATATATATATATATATATATATATATATATATATATATACACACACACACACACACACATATATATATATATATATATATATATACACACACACATATATATATATATATATATATATACATATATATATACACACATACATATATATCTATATCTATATATATATCTATATATATCTATCTATAGCTATCTATATCTATATCTATCTATATATATATACACACACACACACACATATATATAAATATATATATATATATATATATATATATATATATATAAATAAATATATATATAAATATATACATATATATATATCTATATATACACACGTGCGTACACACACACACACACACACACACACACACATATATATATATATATATATATATATATATATATATACATACATATACACACACAAATACAAACACACACATATATATATATAAATATATATATATATATATATATATATAAATATATATATATATATATATATATATAGATAAATATATATATATATATATATATATATATATCTATATATACATGCGCGCACACACACACATATATATACATTACATATATGTGTGTGTGTGTATATATATACATACAGTATGTGTGTGTGTGTGTGTGTATATATATAAATTTTGCCATGAAAGATATCGGATTCAAAAATATAATTTATAAATATGCTCTATTCTTAGGAAGAGACAACAGAATTTACAGCATTAGAACTAGCATATGTACTCGCCTTATCAGTTATCTATAAGGACACCTCTGCAACTTCAACTTCTGATATTCCCGGTCTGGCATACTTCTGAACAATCTATAGCTTACAGCACTGAGGGGCACCTGTGCCTCCTGCTGGTGTAGGTTTTGGCTGAGAAAGCAGTCAGCTTCTGTGATCCCAGCTAGATCCCTATAAACTAAGCAACATACCTAAAAAACAGACAAGAAGAAATAACCTTCATATTTACTCATCTTACAAAGAAAATCTAGTACAGGAAATCTTAAGTTTGTAACTTTTCATTGGATAACAATGACTATCCCAGTCTCTTGCCTCCTTCCTTGCCCTGCCATCTCAGGAACAAGGAAGTGGAAAGGATGGATAGGCAAACAGGGAAAAGGGGATAAAAAATATTAAATAATAAAGTCAGCTAAAATGTTTACTGCATACTTGCTGTACTACATTACAAATGCCTTCAGCATGGGGTACTCGTTAGGAACAATCCTATGGTGAACAGAGATAAAAGTCCTGATTATGAACAGAGTCTGATTAGTGGTGCAGATAGTAGAAAAGCCACGTAGTGGAACATCAGAGCAAGCTGTTTATGCCGCTTGCTCATCCTGGTGTGTGGGTGAGGGGTGAATTTGGTGGTAAAGTCAGCTGCTCTGTTCCTGGGTAGTGGAGGCCTGCAAGATACCAATGCCTGTTGGAACAGAAGACGTTGGGTTTGGCAGTCTCAAACCAGTGATGTGGGTGTCCATGTCAGCCACTGGGACAGGGTTAGGGCTACAAAATAAACACATCTCATGGCTGCCTGTGTGATGGCCATGCCATGGACTGCTCCTGTGATAGGGATAGGGTGGGGCTAAACCTGCACTACCCACACCTGGATGCTATTTAATTCTTAACTTCTCAAAATAAAATCACTGTATAAAGAAACTCATTTTCTGTACATCTGAAGGCAGCTTAGAGATGAGCTGCATAAGCATATTCATAACTGCATCTGCAGAGTACACGGATTTAATATACCTTTGGCTACTTAGTTTTGTTTTAAGGGACCCAGAAGTGCACATGGATCTAGTTCTTAACACTAGGTCATTCACATACACTCATGTCTGCTTTTTCTGCAAATTGATTTTAATTTTTGCAAATTATTCTTCTGCGAGCAAATGTACTATGATACATGGGAGGATGGGAGTTTGATGTTACTTTACTGCTTCAGCTTAGGCTCTCCCGTTAGCTACATGGAAAAAAAATGGGGATTGTTGCCTTTTTTTAATAGGGTTGCAACAATTTATATTGTTTTAGTTTAGGTTCTGCAGCCAGACTTCTTGGTGTCTCAATTTAACATGGGAATGCTGTATACAATCAGTAGGGATGTTTCAGAATATTACTTAGCTTTTACTGTACAATTTTTTGTCTAAAGTCAATCATGGCTGAAATATACACCTTAGACTTTACTCCTCAGTGATACCAGGACTACAGCTAGCTTTATAACTTCCACAGCTGGGAAGGAATGAACTGAAGACATTGTCATTGTGATGCATCTATATTACAACGTTGAACATTTAGATTGTCAAATGCCTAAACGTTGACACCTAAATGCTGAATGCTGATAACTGTGAACGGCCAATTACGTGAATTTGTTCCCCGTGAAAAAACTTGCTTGGCCAAAAACAAACAAAAAAAAAAAAACTTTAAAACCCTAACCAAGTGGGGGGCTTCCCCCACACCCCCCTAACTAAATATACCAACTCGGAGATCGCTCTACATCAGGGAAAAGGGCAAATCCCCAATGATGGCCAAGCGAATATTTTCCCTGGGAAAAAATTTGCGTAATTGCCCATTCCCGGTTTTCAGCGATTGACATTTAGGTGTCTACGTTTAGGCGTTTGACAATCTAAATGTTCGATGACGTGACAGGAACCTATTGTAATACGGGGGGGGGGTCAGAAAGAGGCCAGTGGGGGGACCTTGAAAAGAGGAGACCACGAAATATGCCAGAGCTTGATGAATGGTTAATAACCAATATCTGGGGAGAAGTTGGCATTTTTGGTATTTTACAGACTAAATGCGCAATCCAAAGGGCTGAGAATTTTGATCAGTACATTATCCCGTAAAACAAATGTATTTAAATAAATACCTTACTTAAGCAGTAAAGTAACAAGCTCAAAGCCTGGCTCAGTAATCTTTCCCTTTCAGATGGGTAATGCAAAGGTGGCCCTTGTGAAGCACTATTAAAGCTAACTTAAACATTATAAAATATACTGGATAGTCTTGACTCATGCAATGCAAACACTTAAGCGGCTGTTCATGAGTGGGACCTGTCTCCTGGAAGGGGACTTAACTGGTTAGTAGTTAACATGGTTTAAAAGGCATACTGAGAAGGGAGTCAAGACACACAAATGACTGAAAGGAAAAAAACAAGGTACTTTCAACAAATTAAACTCAGAGCCTTGAGAAACTTAACTGCATCTATATTAGGAATACTTAATCCTAATAAGAGGATTAACCATTCTGAAAGATGCACCAGGAGTAGTTCTAACAATTCAAAACACAGCCACATACTTGTAAAGAAAGTATATTTACATGAGCAACTTACTATGAAAAGTAGACAATTGAGTAGGTGATTGCTACTATGGCAGGATTCAACATGAAGCATTTGCCAAAGTTCAGACATCTGAACTTGTGTTGAACCAATGTGTGGCATACTATGGCAGGATTCAACACTTGAAGCATTTGCCAAAGTTCAGACATCTGAACTTGTGTTGAACCAATGTGTGGCATACTGGATTCTAGTGTCATACGTTAGTTTTTTCAGCAGAAAAATGCACACTGGCAATATCTTCAGCAGAGGCACTTAGAATCCTCCTGACTCATTTGTCTGTAAAGTCAACAATGGTTTGTACAATAGCATAAATACCCAATTGACAATTCTGATCAGAGCAGTATTGGTAAGTCCACCCCCTCAAAAAGAAGCCAAAAAGGGGAAAATGGGATGAAAAATAGAGGAAGCAGGAAAATCCAGCTGCTGGCCCTCGATTCTCAATAGGACCAGATGCTACACATTCCACTAAAACAGTAAGCATGTGGGTAATCCCTTGTACTGCAATGGTGATTACCTAGTTAAACATCGAATATTGTGGTAACTTGCTCCCACAACAGTAGCATTTCTTACTAAAGGGACAGTACTACAGCTGTAAGAATACCAAAAGGAGAAGGGCACAGCATACCTTTACTTATTTAAATACATTTGTTTCCCACTATCAAAATTTCCTACTCTTGGACTGCATGTATAACCTGCAGTGCCTTGAAATGATGTACACAGAAGTCCAAGTGGCTGCTTCACAAATATCCTGAGATGACACACGTTTGTAAACAACTACTCCAGTTGATGCAGCCCTCATGGCATGTGCCCAACTGTGCCTCTAAAGTTATTGCAAAGTTCATGGTAGAAAACTCTACAGTTAGCTAGTCATTTGCCCAAAGTATCCTTGGAGACCAGAGCAGTGGACGTACAGCAGACAGGATTCTGTCTCCTTTACTTTGAGGGTTAGGAAAAAGGCATGCAGCTAGATGACCTGGTTCAAGTGCTAGCTCAAAAGTGACTGTTTTGAATGAAACATAAGCTTGTCTTAAGGCTGACTCTGTCCCTGGTTAACAGTGCACCAGGCTCTTTGCATAAAGCCCTACATCTCTGAGCCCGTTCTAGCTGATTTAACTGCACCCTATAAGTAGAGGTTTCCAGCTGAAATACTTAGCAAGTAGTGAAGCATTCTGTGAGAAAGTGTCGAGCATGAGCTTCTGGAACACAAAATTAAATCCCAAAACAGCAGAACTGGTTTCTAGGTGGTTTTAACTTCAAAGCTTCTTTTAAAAAAAAACTGTTTACTATGTACACTGTGATGACTGACAAAAGCCCTTTGACAGATGTCCAGCAAAGACTACTGCCTAGAAACTGCAAAATACAGTGGCAATGAAAGTTACATTCTTACTGCTATGCTAGCTCTAGGTGGACATTTTTACTTATATCAACCACTAAGACCAGAAGGACTTAAGATAGCCTACCATCTAAACCTTTCCACTGTTTCTGTCCCTTCCACCTTACTCATAATGCTCTGCAAAGGAGAACTATTCTACTTCGCAGCATGTCCTAACGCAGATCAATAACAAAGCTATGTAAGAAGAGACAACAGCATAAAGCGCACTCCAAGCCCCATATGGGATGAGGCAGGGAGAAGGTGAGCAGGTATGTTGACTAAGATGCAACTCTCCATCCAGAACTAGCCATACATTAAACAAGTGGCATTTATATCTGGGATAGGTAGTTCCATCTTTGTGAACCTCCAGGATAGTGTCCAAACCTTATCTTCCTCGGACGTTTCTCATGGGAACATTCCCATAATGACTGCAGCTACACAGAAAGACCTACATCTACAGATCACATCCAGTTTGTAGCATCATGCAAACATATTAACTGATGCCCACACAGTTGTGCCAGAAATACAAAAATACAACTTTGAAAAAAGCTTGACAGGTCGCCACTGAAAGGTAAGGTTCATAAGTAAGTGCTTACTCTATTTCTGGTGGCAGAATTTAATACAATCTGCAAACCACTCTGACAAGGTAACTTTAGAAACGTTGGGTCCCAATATCTTTTTAGAAAATGAAGCAAGCAACTGGAAATGTTTTTTTTTTCCACTTAGTCCTGTTCAAATAAAATCTGAGCTGCCAATGAACATGTATACAATGTAACAAAATCCTCCTTTGTCAGAATAATTTGGAAAGAAAACAAATTAAGGGACAAGGTAAAAGTATTTTTAACAACTACCTTGGGCATAAAAGATGGAATTGTTTTCCAGAGCAAATCAGATGAAAGAAAAATGGCAAAAAAGGTCTGCAACTCAAAAATTCTTCTGGCAGCTGTGATGGCCATCAGAAAGAGCATTTTCCAAGTTTACAAACTTCAAAATAGCTTAAGGTGATTGGTCATACAGAGGAAGAGTAAGCTACAAAGTATGGGTTTCCAAGAAAAAAATGAGATCCTTCAGAAGAGGATGTAAGCTATCCATCAAGCAAATACTTGGTTTCCTCTTTTTTTAACTTCAACAAATGTTTTGGGTTTTCAGTACTGTGACTGAAATGACCCCATTCCTATGGCAGGGTATGATTATAGTTCAAGAAATTAGTATTGCTTCAGTCTTTGATGTTAGGCAATTGTGCTCTTGTTAGCACCTGCAATGTACCCAGAACTGAATCTTTCTGCAGTTTATACATGCATACATACGTACACAATGTATGTACAATGGACACAAAAAGTGTAAACACCCCTGTTAAAATGCCAGATTTTTGAGAGATAAAAAAATGAGACCATGATAAATCAATTCAATTGAAAAACAAAAATCTGTTGGGGGGGGGGGGGGGGATATAAAAAATGTACAATAAGCTGGTTGCGTAAGTGTGCACATCCTTAAAATAATACTCTATTGAAGCACCTTTTCCTTTAATTACAGCATTCAGCATTCTTGGGTATATACCTGCTATCAATTAAAGAGACTCTGATTAAGCTCAAATAACGTTTAGCTGTCCTAGTATGATTTTCCTGACATTTACTCAGCTGCCTGCTGCAGAAAAAGCCACAGTTTGCAGAGAGCTTACAAAGCATCAAAGGGATCTCATTGTTGAAAGGCATCAGTCAGGAGAAGGGTGCAAAAAAAATGTCCACAGCATTGGATAGACCATGGAACAAAGTGAAGACAGTCATCAAAAAGTGGACAAAATATGGGACGACAGTGATCTTACAAAGAACTGGATGTACCTGCAAAACTGATGAAAAGACGAGACGAAAACTGGTCAGGGAGGCTGCCAAGAGACCTACAGCAACACTGAAGGAGCTTCAGGAATTTCTGCCAAGTACTGGTTGTGTACGACATGTGACAACAATCTCCCGTATTCTCCATATGTTTGCAAGACGGAAAGCCTTTTCTTACACAGAAAAACATCCAGGCCCGGCTAAAATTTGCAAAACAATACTTCAAGTCTCCCAAAAGCATGTGGGAAAATGTGTTATGGTCTGATGGCCACAATTCCAAAAGGTATGTTTGGTGCAAAAACAACACTTCGCATCACCAAAAAAACACCATCCCCATGGTGAAGCATGGTGGTGGCAGTATCATGCTTTGGGGTTGCTTTTCTTCAGCTGGAACTGGAGCTTTAGTCAAAGTGGAGGGAATTATGAACAGTTCTAAATACCAGTCACATTTAGCCCAAAACCTTCAGGCGTCTGCTAGAAAGCTGAAGATGAAGAGGAATTTCACCTTTCAACATGACAATGACCCCCAAACATACATCCAAATCAACAAAAGAATGTCTTCACCAGAAGAAAATTAAAGTTTTGGAATGGCCCAGTCAGAGCCCAGACCTAAATCCAATAGAAAATTTGTGGGGTGACCTGAAAAGGGCTATGCACAAGAGATGCCCTCACAATCCGACAGATTTGGAGCATTTTTGCAAGGAAGAGTAGGTAAATTTTGCCAAGTCAAGATGTGCCATGCTGATAGACTCCTACCCAAAAAAACTGAATGCTGTAATTAAATCAAAAGGTGCTTCAGCAAAGTATTAGTTTAAGGGTGTACACACTTATGCAACCAGCTTATTGTACGTTTTTTATTTTTTTATATTTTTTTCACCAGAGTAGTTTATTTTTCAATTGAATTGTACAGGTTATATATAGGTCACATTAAAAGTGGGAAAAGTTTTGAAATGATTTATTGTAGTCTCATTTTATATATCATAAAAACCTGGCATTTTAATGGGGATGTTTACACTTTTCATATCCACTGTACAATGGGGATACTGGCATTAGTCAAGGCATCCATATGTTCTTCAAAGCCAGCACTGAAATGCTACAACACATGCTCTGAGAAAGAACCTTGATGCATGCAAAGTTTTAAGTCAAAAAAGCAACAAAACAAATTGTTTTATATGCATTAACTTCAAGAATGCACGGTATCAGTGAAAGAGCATAATCCCCAACCCAGAGAACTGTGCTATCTTGCATATGTGATGACCAATATTTTAGTAAACCAAATGTAGCCAATTAAACAGATATCGACCAAGGAGAATTTAGACCAAATGTAGGTATCCATACATATAAAACCCATTTGCTTACTTATTTGGTATTCCCTCGTATATAAGCTACTTTATGCAAAAGCTTTCTCCCCACTTATATGTACTAAACTACAATGGAAAAAAAGCAGCTATTCAGTTTCTTGCACAAAACTCCATCAGTCCCCCCATCTCAAACACCTGACCTCTTACTCCAAGTTTCACAGCCCTTTCTCATAACAACATTAAGAAGGGGGATTCTGAAATGCCTGCAAAATAAGGACCACTGCCATTATTTCCAGAATGATGATCTGCAGACCTGGCCTCTATTTTTTTACCATATGCTCTGGGCCATCAGACTTTGATAAGCCTGGTGCAGAGGTAGCCATGGAGACAGAACAACCAGATTGGGATAAAGAGAAGGTCTTATCAGAGTAAGACCTGTTTTGTGCAGCCACAATTGCAAGCATTTCTTGCAGGCCTTAGAAACACTGACTGGAAGATGCATGACATTTTTGAAAGTACAGTGGAACTAGCTCAAAGTCCACTAGAGTACTCTCAGCCCTGAGATACCATACGCTACATCTTGAAAAATGACTCCATCCTCTTCCTGTAGTTTTCATCAACAAGAATACTACAGCACAACCCAATAGATCTGGAAGAAGGAGATACAGATGAAACAAGTATTTTCCTGCTTCCACGCCAGGCAGAGAAAACATGCTATTAATCCTATAGCATTTAAGTGCAAGGCTCTCAAACATCTACAGCTGGTACGAGAAGCACTAAACAAGGAAGAAACTGAAGGAGCATCCTCAGACCTAGATAGCTTCAACACCGCATATGAAAAGGCATTCTTTCTGTGATCAGAATCAGCTCTTTTGGACTTCTGCTTTATTTTAACAACTCCATCCTTTAACTATCAGCCACAGACTTATAGGTTCATAGGTAGGTACTAGGCTATCTACCCGAAGGCATTTATAAGCCTAGCCAGAATGTGTTGGCTTTCGCTGCCCCCTTAGATTAGTTCCTTGTGGCTCTGTCCAACACAGCCACTGAAGTGATCCCCGGGGTAAACTTTCTGTTTCCCATCCACTCATCAAGGTTTCTTTTGAAGAGTGTTAGCGAGGAGATCTGCCTAATGTAGATTGGAATCTTGTTCCAAATGGATATACCAAAATAGAAAGCTTGAGGTTAAAGACAACTGGGTGAGGAACTAGATTTTAACTTTTCTAAAAGTAATTTATTTTTCATGTTTCTAACTGTGACAGACATAAAAGAAACGCAAATTTGACAATCTTTCTGAAAATGTGCATCACTTGAACAAAAAACATAATGTAAATGGTTGTCCTGAGGTGGAATTCTTCTGCACATAAATTTTTTAAAATCTTTTCCCTCTACAATAACAGCAAAAATATAGTTTGCAGGTAGAAATACACAACAGCAAATAACCACATAATCCATAACTTAAAGGAAGGCGACCAACTTAAATGTACACTGCCAAAGCTACATAAAATGCGACAGAAACCACAAAATGGCAAAACCAAAGCCTGAACAGTTAAAATAAAGACTGCAATGAGAGAAAACAAAAAAATATAAAACAATATGTGTAAGCACCCTAGGGAGGGGAGTCAGGAATTTTGTTAAAAGCTTGATAAATTTTAAGAAAAAACAGTACTTAACTTGAAAGTTGCAAATGGAAAGCAGAAGTGAGAACTGATGAACAGTAAAGTATACGAAACTAGAAAATGCAACCTTTTTTCTTATAAAAATGGAGAAATTTTCCAGTCTACATTCATTTTAGAGAGGTTATAATATGGTGTGCAGAAAAAGATCTGGAGAGGGTCCTTCTCAGAAGAACGTTATAACTAATATATGAGGGGGGCAAAAGCCTTAAATCAACCTTAGTCCTACAGACCAATGAAGATGAAGCTCCCAAACTCATATCTACTGGTTCTGAGCACTGTTTAGAAGAAACAGCCCAGTCAAAATATCTTTCACTTGGACAAGTGAAACTTCTAGCGCTGGATCTTATGGGTTCTTGTAATAACTGAACAGCTATCTCTTTCAGTCTGTTCATGAACTCAACCAAGCTGAAAGGCTCCATGCTGATAGCCTTATGGCCCACAGGACTGGATGCACCAGGATTCCTCTTTTTTGGGACAAAAGCATAATACTTTTGGGGTAGAAACAGAGGTCCTTTGTCAGATAAATGCACTGTAGTGGAGAACCATAGCCACTACAGTCAGAAGGGTGTGGGCAGCA
>NC_056739.1:280630819-280633319 GCF_019279795.1 Protopterus annectens
TGTTGGCAATGTCTGTGGGTTCGTGTATTTTTTGTCATTTTGGACTAATTCTGAGCATATCTGGGAATTCCCACCCGGGTTCCTAACATAACTAAAGAAAGCCTTGTGATTATCCTTAGTATCCTGTGCAATTTTTCTCTTGAAGCTGGCCTTAGAAGATTTTATGAGTGCTCAGAGTTTTTGCTAATACTGATCAGAGATGCCTTCCCTTTTTGGGATTTTGCTCGATCATGTATTAGCTTCCTCCTTCTATTGTATAGTTTGTTTATGGCTGGGGTCCACCAGACAGGACGTCTGCCTTTGGAGGATTGGGTCTTGGTTTTATTTGGGATTGCATGATCCATGCATTTTTTATTTTTTTATTTATTTATTTTACATTTGTTGACCGGGCTGGTCTAGCTGGATATATTTCCATTTTCAGTAGAGATCCGAGGAGAAAAGCTCCAAACAGTAAAACATGAAATACAAACAATGAAGGAATGATAATTGTTACGATAGTAATATAAACATAGTAGAAATAAAGTATGCACCTTTGTTTTTTTTTTTTTTTTTTTTTTGTCAACCAGTATGTGTAATTGTATCGCTGTGATTACAAGTTCAGTTCCTCATCAGAGAAAATAATGAGGAAAGAAATAAAACAAAAAAATCTTAGTATGGTAGTAGAGAAATATGAGCCCAGGCAGGGAAGGCTTAGTCTGGTTTTCACTGCATGGGCATAACCAATGTATTTTAAAGTGCGTTTTGAGCTTTTGTTTAAAGAGAGGCAAAGAAGAGAGTGATGTTAGTTCTTTGGGAAGTAGGTTCCAGTCTTTTCCCACAGTGTTAGAAAACACCTGAAGGTGTTCATAGAATGCCTTTATAAAGGATTCTGCGGTCTGGGCCGTATTTTCCACAGGCCCGGGGGCTTTGAAGGATTCGACCTCAATGTAACAAGCAGCAAAAAAACAGAACGCTACAGTATTCGCTAATCTACTCACAACTATGTCCGTGTGCAACACATAAAAAACGATGAATAAATAAAATAGTTAAAATCTGTTTTAATCCATATAATGTTTAGTGCTTTCACTCACTAAACAGTGAGCTTCCTCAGAACATTCATATCACAGATGATGCAAGTTTAAATACAACTATTTGGCGCCAAAATCTGTTTCAATTCCTTTAAGCTGTAGGCTTTAAAAAATAGGCTTTTAAAAAATAAAATAACTTTTCTACAAAGTACTTAAAAGTTTTCCATACACTACATTGCAATACTCATGTATATAAAAATATACCATTCAAATTAATTATATACATGTCAAATTCACAAAATTATTCAACAACTAATTTCTAATAATGGTTTTGTTGATATATATTCATTTAATCCAGGCGGTGTTGTGGCATCCATCAATATCTGCCAACAAACCTCTTTATATGCCAAAACACACTTAGTGTTTCCACCCCTTGGATTACTTACCACGGTTTCCAAAATAGCAAATTTAAAATAATGATTTTCACCTTTACTATCTATATGTTTAAACAACGCATTTTTTTGGTCTTTCGCCCTTATACTATACAAATGAGAATAAATTCTCTTTCTAAAATTTCGCTCTGTTTTCCCTATATAGTATGAAGGACAGACCATACACTTGGCTAAATATATTAACATTTTAGTATTACAATTACCTAACTTAAAATTGATTATAGTCCTATTATAATTACAAGGATCAATATGTAAGTGAGATACCACAGGGTTTAACATCTTATGAGAGTAGAAATTTTCATCAGGCCCACAGAGTAGGGAGATACCCCAAGTGGACAAAGGGAGAAATGTGGAAGAAAAAAGATTCCCAACCCCAGAGAATACGGCAAATGGGTAATTCACTAGTTTCCCTAACAATTTTATACATGAAACCAATAATGAGTCTCACATTTTACACGAAGGTGCAATATGTAGTTACAAAAATGTCAAAATATTCAATTACACACACATGAGCTTGGAAAAGGCTCATTTTAGTTTGTTAGCGAAGGGTATGAAATTCATACCTGTTACAAGTTTTTGTGTTGAGGATTGTATAAGTGAATTTAAAAAATATGTTAGGAAGTTAAATTTAGCTTTAATGTTCAAAGCGAAAAATGACTATAGAAAGGACAGTGGCAATCTACTGAAAAAGAAGAGTAGTTATATGCCCATAATGAATTTGAATGTTCAGTTGTATGTAAGAATTGTTACACAAGAGATATATCAGTTAAACAATAAGATTACCAAGAGAAGAGTGAAATATAATTTAACAAAAGAAGAACTCAATATATTGGAAGAACTAAGAAGCAATAACAACATAAGAGTTATGAAGCCCGACAAGGGCGGTGGCGTTGTGATTTATGATGCCATGGAATACAATGTAAAAATGCATGAATTGTTGCATGAATCAGGAAATTATGCAGTCATATCTAAGAATGTCAATACAGCATATAGAAGAATAGACCGATACATTGAATTTTTACTGGATTGTCAGATTACTGA
>NC_056739.1:280648319-280650819 GCF_019279795.1 Protopterus annectens
GAAGTAGAATTAATAAGAAAAGGTAAATCTCTGTTTTCTAAACTCATTCTTATGGTTTTGGTTCTTTTAAATGAAAAGGTAGGTGCAGTGCCAATAGCAGCTGACATAAATTGTGATTCAGTTAATAAATCCCAGTTATTCGTGATGACATTTCTAATTTGTGACATGTCCCTAGAGATGGGTAATGGAAACTAAGGGTTCTGTTAATGTTACTTGGTTTAGAAGTATTAGGTATAAAACCATGTAGTAAAATTGGTAAATATTTAGTGTGTCTGTCATTAGAGATCTCGTTACATATATTGTTAATAAGAGATGGAGGGTAATTCCTTCGAAGAAACGTGTTTTAACAAAACAGCATTCTTTTGAAAGTCATAATCTTGACTGATAATTCTAGAGATGCGAATAAATTGACTTCTGACAAGGTTCCTTTTCATAAAAAATGGATGGGAGCTAGTAAAATCAAGCAGATTATTTTATAGGTCTCTTTTCTATATATAGTGGAACATACTGTATTAGGAGGTAGTAAGTATATCTGTGTATCTAAAAGGAAATAGAAGACCCTATTCCAGACAAAATCAAGTTCAAAAAACCTAAACTGTCTCTCAAATCAGAAATAAAAATGTCTAAAGAAGATTGGTCACCCTTCCACGCAAAGAAAACATAGTCAATAAATCTTTTATAAATGTGTACTAGATTAAAGTTCTTCAAGGTATTTAATTTTTCTAATTCCCATGTGCTCATGACAATATTAGCAAAAGCAGGTGCTATCTTGGAACCCATAGCTATTCCCTTGGTTTGTTTGTATATATGTCCATTAAAGAAGAAAAAGTTATTATTCAGTACCATTTCAACTAAAATACATAATGTATTAATTTTAATTTTTGAGAAGGTGGTGTATTTGTTAAGAAATAATCTGAAAAGTTGCATACCTTCTTTGTGAGGTATATTAGAGTATAACCCTTCTACATCCATAGTTACTAAAATACATTTAGATAACCCTTCTTTTTTGTGGAATAGTTCGTCTAAGAAAGCCCATGAATCTCTTAAATAGTTGTTGGTCTTTTGTACTAAAGGGTTTAAAACTGCATCTAAGTATTCCGCAATTTTTTCCGTTTTGTTTTTTTTGTTAGAAATGATGTGTCTAAACGGTGGGTTAGAAGCATTCTTATGGATTTTGGGAATACCAAATAATCTCCCTAGATTAGGTGAGGGGACTGACAAAAACATGTAATCTTCTAAAGAGATGGCATTAGTAATCTGTAGACTTTTCAAGGTCTTGTCAATATTGGTAAAGTGTGTGTCTACTGTCTGTATGTCTACTTGGGTGAAAAACTCATTATTATGTAGTGTAGTTTCCATTTTTTGAATATATTCTTCTTGTTCCATCAAGACTAATCCCGTACCCTTGTCCGCTCTCATAATGCGTAGTGTTTTATCATTTGTTAACTGTAATAGCGCTTGTTTCTCTAACTCAGATAAATTAAACCATTTGTTAGTGCTGTTTGATGCACATAATTTCCTAATATCCCTTTCACATACTTTTAAAAAAGTCTGTATAGTTATTAAGAGTTGGGTTGTATGTACTCTTAATCTGTGGAGTAGTGACATGTCTAGGAATGTAGTTGTTAGAAGCATCAGATAAATCAGAATCTGCGCATTGATCTGAATAATTTTCATCATCAGTATTATCTGAAATATCCCTATTTTTGTTTCTTTCATTATGACAATCAGCATGTAAGAAACAGAGGTTTAATTTTCTAGCAAACAACTTAAGGTCAAGCATAAGATCAGGTACATGCGCCCTTTGCGCTGGAATGAAATTAAATCCCTTTTTTAATACTTTTATATGTTGGTCAGGAAAGCATCTGTCAGTTAAATTGAAAATTGCTGTGTCCATTTGCTGTAAAACAGCTTCTAAATCAGTGTTAGTTGAAGTAACATTTATGTTAGTGGCTGTGTGTGGTAGTGATACATTATTAGAGGTTGAAGTATTCAATAGCGTAACATTTGTATGGGCAGAAGTATGAGAGTGTACATCTGATTCTGCATTGACATGAGTTAAAGCTGCATTAAAATCAGCTATTTTATTTTTAATGTAGTCAGCAGTCTTAGGCTGAGAAGCAGTATTTAGTTCTTTGCAGAGCTCCTTGTGATGATTCTCGAGCCTAGAGATTGATACCTTTGTGGTCTTTTGCTGGTCAACATATTCCTGGCTCTTCCTCTCCCTTTCCCTCTGAACGCTAAATTCCCATCCGTCAGACCGGGCTGCTCTATGTCGTTGCTGGTGACAGTTGTCGAAGACAAAAAAACACTACTAGCTGCACGAGGGCTATGGGAAAGAGACTGGACTTGTGGCTGAACAGGAGACTGCATATGAGGCAGGTTAGCTGAATTAGAATGTGGCAATGAGACAGAATTAGTTGGTGTTTCTGTATTATGTTGTTGAGCAGTGAATTGATTTCCTGAAAATCTTGTAGGTCTAGGTGCTGAATATCTATTA
>NC_056739.1:280653319-280715261 GCF_019279795.1 Protopterus annectens
CCATGCAGGTATTGGCGATCTCCTTGGAGGCCTTAAATTTTTGGCTCCTCTGAGGTACTGCCTTAATAAAAGATGAGAAAATATTGGTGGCTCTGTATTGTAATGAGCCGAAATGGCAGAGGCATGAATTTTAATTGATGAAAAAGATAGGCCTTTGGCCAGCATCTCAGTTAAGTATTGCAAAATCTGAGGAATATTTGGTACAGTTGTATCAGTTCCTTGTGCCTGGTTCCAAGCATAAAATCTCTTCCATTTTCCAGCATAAGATTTCCTAGTTCTAGGCCTTCTGGCTTCCAAAATGACATCCATCACAGCTTTACTGAGCGGCGTGCTTTGTATGGCTACATTATCCACCATGCTGCCAGGTTTAGAGTCCTGAGTTGGCTGTGCAGAATCTGATTGTTTTGTTGGGACAGTAGATGAGGTATGTGAAGTAAGGTCCAGGCTGGGCAATGAGACAAGTTCCTTAAGATCGGATACCAGTACTGGCGTGGCGTGGCCAGTCTGGGGCAATCAGTATCATCTTTGGTTTCTCCTGTCTGACCTTTAGGAGTACCTTGGGGAGGAGAGGCAGTGGAGGAAAGGCATATACTGATAGGTTTTTCCAGTTGAAAGATAAGGCGTCCACTTTCCATGCTTGTCTGTGTAAGTCCTTGTGCAGAATCTTTTTAGTTGGTAGTTGTGAGGGCAGGTAAATAGATCTATGTCCAGGCATCCCCATTTCCTTGTTATCATGCTGAAGACTTGTGGATCCATTTGCCACTCGTGGGGATCCAGGAGGTTTCTGCTTAGTTCGTCTGCCAGAGTATTTTCCTTTCCTGATAGGAATTGTGCCTGTAGATGAACTTGGTAAGTCAATGCTGAGTCCCACAAAGCCATGGCTAGTCTGCAAAGGGGGTAAGAATGCGTGCCCCCTTGCTTGTTTATATACCACATGACCGTGGTGTTGTCTGTCTTTATCAGTAGTTGTCCATGAAGAAGTAGGTCCTTGAAGGCTGTCAGGGCATTTTGAACAGCTAGCATCTCTTTTTGATAGGTATGTAGATGCATTTGGTTTGTGGACCAGGAGACCTGAATGCATCTTCCTGCCATTTGGGCCCCCCAGGCATAATCTGATGCATCCGTTGTTAGGTTCTGTCTGGCTGGGGGTAATGTGAATGGCTGTCCCTTGTTTTGGTGAAAAGCCTTCACCCACCATCGAAACTCCTGTTGCAGGCAGGGAATGAGAATAATCATTGTTTCCAGGCTGTGGCAATGTTGCGTCCAGACACTTTTTAGGTACCATTGAAGTTTCCTCATATGCAGTCTTGCATATGGAATTAATAGGATGCAGGATGCCATGAAGCCAAAAGTCTGCAGAATTTTTCTTGCAGATTACTTATTTCAAAATGATGGCAACAAAGGCCCAGTTGTCAGTTGCCTTTGTTTGTCTGGCGTGAGATAAGCCATCTGGGCAGTTGTATTTAAGCTTGCACCCAGGAATATTATCTCTTGAGAGGGTACTAGTTTTGATTTCTTTTCGTTGACTGTGTACCCTAGACATGTTAGAAGTTTTTTCACAAACGCGAGATGCTGTCCTTGTTCTCTGCTTGAGTTACAGTCATTCAATTAAGGATATATTTGTATTCCTCTTTGTCTGCAAAATGCAATTACTAGTGCCAGGCACTTTGTAAAGACCCTGGGCACAGTAGATAAGCCAAAGGGCAGTGCAGAGAATTGGTAATGCATTGAGCCAACCTTGAATCTGAGGTATCTTCTGCATATTTGTCTGATAGGGACATGCAGGTATGCCTCTTTTAGGTCTAAAGTCACAAGCCAAGCATTCTTGCCCAGCATGGGCAGAAGCTGCTGGAAAGTCAACATCTTGAATTTTGGTATATCCAGGAATGTGTTCAGAATAGATAGGTCCAGTATTGGCCTCCAGGCCTTGCCCTTTCTGAGTACCAAGAACAGTCTTGAGTAAAATCCTTGTCTCTGCTCTTGCTCTGGTACTTGCTGAAAGGCCCCCATGTCCATGAGGGATGAGACTTGTTTTTGTGCCTCTGCCCATTGATTTTTTGGCAGATCTGGTCAACCGTTTGCCTTTGGCAGGGAATGGAAATGGAACTTGTAGTCTTGTGACACGATATTTAGAACCCACTTGTCCTGGGTTATGATGTGCCAATTTTGAGACAAAAGTGCTAATTTTCCCCCTAAGGGTGCTGCCAGGAGATAAGTGCTTGGTGCAGGCAGGGCGAAGTCATTGGGACCATTTCCTGTATGGTTGAGATTTGTCTTCTCCAACTTTGGAGGTGGAGGCACCCCATTGCTTTAACCTGTATGAACCTTGCTCTTGGGATCTGCCCCTTTGAGGTCTGTCTGACACAGGAAAGGACCAATTCTTTGTTGGCCAGAGTCTACTAAACCTAGGTGGTTGTACTTGTAAAAAATCTTTGACAACAGTTTGCATAGATTTAGCTTAGTCCTCCATTTTCTTTAACACCTCTTCTGCCTTAACACCAAATAAAGTATCATGCTGTAAAGGTGCATCTAATAATTTAACTTTGACATGATCAGGCAGATTTTGTTCCTTTAACTAAGCATGCCTCCTAATTACAGAACCCATAACTGCGGCCCTGCAGGAGGCCTCCAAAGAATCAAAACCACATTGCAAAGTATGCTTTCCAACTTGTTCAGCTGCATGCAGTAAATCCTGCATTTCCTTGTTTTCTGCACATTCAGAGTTTAACAACATTTTCTGTTTAAGCAATGCCATGACATGTTGCTGATATTTGGGCATATGAAACTGACAGTTTAAGGCCCTTATAGATACGGTAGCAGATGTGTATACCTTTTTTCCCCATCTGTCCAGTGCCCTAGAATCCCTGTCTGAGGGGGTAGGGTTTTTTGCAGCGGAAGCCTTAACTCCCTTGGGACCCTGTGAAATAGTTTCTGGGACTGTAGCAGGGTTTTCAAAAAGGAATTTATTAGAGTCAAGAACCCTGTAATATCTGTCGGGCTTAACAGGAGCTGGAGGTAAGGAGTCAGGGTAAGACTAGACTCCAAAAAAACATCATCTACAATGTCCAACACAACTGGAATGGCTAGTGGCCTGTGTTGAGGTAATAAAAGGAAATCCCTAAGCCTCTTTTTAGATTCTGAAAAATCTTGGCTCTCTCAGGGGAAATGCTCCCTCATGGTATGCAAGGTTTCCCCAAAAGAATAGTCCTCAGGAGGAGAAGCTGAAGGAATAGATTCTTCAGCATCAGAATCCTCAGAGGGGGAAGAGAATATTCCTGATCAGAAGAGGAATAAGAAGAAATAGAAACCTGATCTGAAGATTCATAGTCTGTCTCTTGCCTAGGCCTCTTATCAGGGGGGGGATGGGAACCCTGATCAATCTTATCAGGAGGGGGATGGGAACCCTGATCAAGGTAATCAAGTCTTCGGCCATGTTGAGCATCTGTTTTTTGGGCATGGAGGCCTGTCCATGTGGCTCTTGTGGTTGTTTCTTTGTCTTTGAAGGTGCTTTAGACTTTGCCTTTGAAGCTGAAGTCAGTTTAATGTATAGATGTTTAAGTCTGAATACACCCTCAGAAGCTGGTGCCTGCTCAGCAACTCCGGACCCATCTGAGGGAATAGTGTACGAGGCTCCAATACCTGGAGTTTCCAGTGGCATAACAGACTCCACGTGGGAGTCAGTAGCGGCTTGCAACTCTAAAGTAGCGGGTGTCAAGGGCTGCGAAAGTGCCTCACTGAGAACCGGTGAACTGGCGACTGGCTTAGGAGAAGCTTCGTCATCGGTTTTGGGACTCGGTTGCCTATCTTTTTTTTCTTTGCGTTTTTTGTGAACTCCGGTAGTCGGATGGCTGTCCGACGACATTTTATAATTAAATCTGCGGCCAAAATAGTTTAATGCAAAATCATACCGACACTTAATAGTGCATTGGTTAAATCTAGCACAAAACTGACAACTTGAAACGTCGTGGTCAGGGCCTAGGCAAGGAATACGGTAAGAATGAAAGTCCTTATGAGGTATTTGCTTTCCACAAGAAATACAATTATTAACTTTCTCTGACATAGGTCTGGAACAAGAAAAATGTTTCCCCAATGGGGTACTTAGCTTTTAATAAAGACTTCGGATCTGAAACTCGAACATGAAAATCTCAGGAGTCGGCTGACCGGCACTTGCGAACTGCTTCTGCTTCAGGCACCACACGGAAAGAAAGACTGAAGAAAATGGCGTCGGCTGCATCTTTTATACCCCTGACGATCTGACTTCAGGGAAGGGGCAACAGCAACCAACGCAGGACCCAAGACTTTGGAATTCAGGCCGACTGAGGGCAACCTGCCAGCAGGATTACCCATATGTAATGACTGCAACAGTGAAACACGAAGAATGAGAAGTTATGTTCCTACCATAACGTTCCATGTTAGTTGTCTTCTCTCGCCTTCTTTCTTGCTTGATGGGTTCGGAGCCGATCCTCGGCTCCGACTTGGCACTTGCTAAGCTCGAGAGTCACTTTTACCAGCTCGAGGCAGCCCCATATCCCATGATGTAAGGCGGTAAGTACCCAGATCTCGTTTGATAACAAAGGGCAATAGCACCTAGCATAAACACTTACCAAAGGAAGAAGGAAGAAAGAAAAAAAAAACTTGCAGGATGGAAGAAGGACCAGCTCTGTATGGTCTTCAGCATCATAACTCCTTGTAGAGAAAGGTCTGTCCAGGCCTGGGGGAAGGAGGGAGGGTCAAGAAGAAGGCGAGAGAAGACAACTAACATGGAACGTTATGGTAGGTACATAACTTCTCAATGTTAAGTTGTCAATCTCGCCTTCATTCTTGCTTGATGGGACCGCGTCCCTAGCACCTCTATCCTGGGTGGCTCAATGGAACAGACTCTTGAGGACTGTAGAGCCAAAACTGGCTCTGTCCCTGGAGGCCAAGTCCAATTTGTAATGGGAAACAAAAGTATGAGGAGTGGCCCAAGTGGCCGCTGCACAAATAGTGTCTAAAGGAAGTCTAGCTTGAAAGGCTGTAGAAGTAGCTAAGCTTCTGGTTGAATGTGCTTTAGGTTTTGAGCACAGCTGTTTTCCCCTGAGCCGATAAATTTCAGAGATGACAGAAGAAAGCCATCTAGATAAGGTCACTTTTGAGACAGGAAGGCCTTTCTTGTTATCAGCATAGGAAACAAAGAGTTGATCGGATTTCCTAAATTGTTTAGTTCTGTCCAAATAATATCTGAGATGTCGATGGACATCAAGATAATGTAGTTTTTGTTCCGATCTGTTAGAATAATTAGGAAAAAATACAGGGAGATCAATGGATTGATTTAAATTAGTCTTTGAGGCGACCTTAGGCAAAAAGGTCGGATTAGTTCTCAATGATACTCTGTCTTTGTGAAAGACCAAATAGGGGGGGCGAACAGAAAGAGCATGAAGTTCAGACACCCTCCTGGCCGATGTAATAGCTACCAGGAATAAGGTTTTCCATGAAAGAAATTTCAGGGAGCAAGAAACAGCTGGCTCAAAGGGGGGAAGAATCAAGGATGTCAGCACTAAATTTAGATCCCATTGAGGAGGAGGACTCCTGACTGGAGGCTTCAGGAGGAAAATTCCTTTCAAGAAGGCTCTACAAAGCCTGTGGGACATAATATTGTGATCTGCGAACCCAACATGAAAGTTCGAGATAGCAGCCAATTGAACTCTAACTGTAGAAGAAGAGGAGCCTGCATGAAAAACCTCCGCTAAGAAATCCAAAACTGCCTGAACTGGAGCAGTGAAGGGATCAATATTCTTGGCTTTAGCCCAATAAGAGAAACGCTTCCATTTGCTTGTATAAATCCTCCTGGTAGAGGATTTTAAGGAAGCTACTAGAATGTCTCTAACGGGTTTAGAGATCAAAGGAAGCCTGGCTAAGGAAGGAAGTGGAGCAACCATGCTGTGAGGTTGAGAGAAGGGATAGACCGGTGCAGCTGACCGGATTGGTGAATCAGAAGATCTGGCACTGGATCCAGATGCCACGGCTGCACCAAAAGATGACGATCGAGGAACGGAAACCAAATTTGTCGAGGCCAATAAGGAGCAATGAGAATCATTTTGGCTCTCAAAACGGTTGCTTTCTGGATAACTTGAGGGATCAGAGGAAAAGGAGGAAAGGCATAAAGAAGTCCCTGGGGCCAATCCTGGGTCAGAGCATCTCTGGGGGTATGGCCTGGCAGAGGGAAGAGAGAGAAGAAGTCTGGGCATTTGCTGTTTTGGGGAGTAGCAAAAAGATCGCAACATGGGCGACCCCATTCCAGAAAAATCTCTTCCACTACAGATTGCTTGAGAGACCACTCGTGAGGCATGAGAATAGCTCTGCTCAATCTGTCCGCTAAAATGGTTTTCCCAGGGATATGCGTTGCTACCAGAAACCGATGAGAGGAGATCGCCCATTGCCAAAGTCTGAGCGCTTCTCGACACAAGGGGTAGGACTTGGTTCCGCCCTGTTTGTTGATATACCAAACTACAGACATGTTGTCTGTGTGGACTGCAATTGTCCCTATGGGAAGAAAGTCGTTGAGGGCTTGCAACGTTAAAAGCACTGCTCTCATCTCTAGGACATTTATGTGCAGGTGGTATTCGAACGGTTGCCACGTCCCATGACCCCCCCCCCCACCCGATCAGGGAGGCATCCGTGGTGACAGTGGCTACCGGGAATGGGGGTACAAAGTGTCTGCCTTGTTGAATCTGGGGAGAAGTGATCCACCAAGCAAGATGATTCTTGCAAATCTGTGTCACCAGTATTTGGTGACGCATTGGAAGTTGTTGGTAAGACCACTGAGTGAACAACATCCACTGAAGAAGGCGCATGTAGAAGCAAGCCAGGGGAAGAAGAGTAATGGCCGCAGCCATGAGGCCTAATACCTTTAGAACCATTCTGGCCTGTACTTTCTTGTTGGCTAGAATGATCCTGACATGACTTTGAATGTCTGAAACTCTTTGATCTGTAAGGGTAGCTGACATCCGAACAGTGTTTAAGTTTGCGCCTATGAAAGTAATAGACTGGCAGGGCAACAAGGATGACTTTTCGAAGTTGATCGAGATGCCCAAATGAGAACAAAGATTTATTGTGTAATCCCTGGCTTGAACAAGCTGATGCCTGGTGGTGGCTGAAAGGAGCCAGTCGTTGAGATACGGAAAACCAGTAAATCCAAAATCACGGAAGCAGTCCACCAGCTAATAACCAGATCACTTTATTAAAGGTACGAAAAACAAATCACAGCAAACGTAAACGCTTTTAAAGTACACAAGTGCGTTTTCGTCTCCACAAGCATGTAAGACTTCATCACGGAAAACACCTGGAATCCTTGACGTCTCAGGTGAGCCATGACCACTGCCATGCATTTGGTGAACACTCTGGGGGCTGTAGTGAGACCAAAGGGCAGGGCTCTGAACTGGAAATGAGTGGACCCCAGCCGAAAGCGGAGAAATCTCCTGGGGCATCTGTGAATTTTTGTGTGATAGTACGCATCCTGAAGATCTATTGAGCACATCCAGTTGTCCTTCTGTAAGAAGGGCAGTATTGACTAAAGAGTGACCATTCGGAATCTTGTCTTCCTCACAGACTTGTTGAGTCTGCTGAGATCCAATATTGGTCTCCAGTCTCCCGTCTTTTTGGGGACCAAAAAGAACCTTGAGTAGATTCCGGGCTCTGAATGATCTGTTGTAACTGGCTGAATGGCTCTTTTTTGCAGTAGTTTTAAGACTTCTAACTCTGCAATTTCCCTTAGACCGGGTGGTACATCTGGAAGGGAATTTGAGGGATAGAAAGGACTTTCCTCGAAAGGAATTTTGTAACCCTCAGATATGATCGACTGTACCCATCTGTCTTGAGTGAGGGAACGCCAGGCTTCTGGGTACAGCGATAGTCTTCCCGACTGCCTCCAAGGCGAGACAGCCGGGCAACATCTCAGGGATGCTGAAAGGGCTTGTCAGAGAGACTCCCTGTTTCCCTGGTTTTGTGGACCCCTCTGCCTCTAGAGCGCCTGTTGTTGTTACCCCTCTGCCTCTAGGGGTAAACTGACCACGTGAATCGGCGTGACTCCTTGGGATTTGGAACCACATTTTGCCACCCTTCTGTCCTTTGGGGTAAGGTCTAGAAGGGGTGGAAAAACGGACTCCTACGGCAGAAAGAGTTTTGCCGTCCTGCTCACACCTGGTCAACGTTTCCTTCACTTGAGGGCCAAACAAAGCTGACCCATCAAAGGGAGAGTTTGTGAAGGACGCCTTAAAGGGATCTGCAAAATTACAGAGCCGCATCCAGGCTTGGCGTCTAAGAGCCACACCTGTACCTGCGGCTCTACTCCATCAGCAGCATATGATATCAGCCGCATGGAGGAGTTAGCAATGGAGTTAAGGGTTCCTAGCTGCGAAGCAATTTTTTCCTGCAGCTGTAGGATCCTGTACTACTTCACCTAGCTCCTTAAGGATATCCCTCTGGAGTCTGGTGAAGTGACATAGGTAGTTCAGCGAACGCATAGCAAAGGTCGCTGAAGAAAACATCCACTTACCATATCTGTCCATGGTCCTAGAGTCCTTATTAGGAGGATGGACAGGTACGGAAGGATCTGCAAGTTCCTTCTTAGTGGCAGCCGCCACCACCATGGCATCAGCGGGGACACCTTTTGTGAGGAATTGCTTGTCCGACGGGGCAGTAATAAATTTAGAAGGCCTCCTAGGGACTGGCTCTACAGAGTCAGGAGCAGCCCACGCCTTTCAAGCAATAACTTGCATAAGGGGGTCGAAAGACGGAGACACCCAGGAGGTGGAGGGCCGAGATCCAAACGCCTCCAGGTATACTGACTCATCCTCAGAGGGATTGTTGGTGGGCCAGTTTCCCCTCTGTCTAAGGAGTTCTAGGATGTCTGAGAAGAAGACATCCTCAGAGGGGGATCTTGGGGATCCCTCTGACTCATCTAAGTCAGTATCCGAAGTGATAGACTCGGGAGTCTACGTGTTTCCTCTTACAAGTCCTCTTCCGCGGAGGATCTCCCGACAAATCAGGAGAATCCTCGGAAGAGGGGGATATTCCCAGTGGGGAAACCTGAGGCAGAGGATCTCTGGGTCCGGGCGCAAGAGAAGTGGCAGAGATGTCAACAGGCACTATAGAGGGAGGAGCTAAGGGAACAGACTGCTGCCTGAGTCCAGTGGCCAGCACACTCTTCATCACCTCGAAGGCTCCCCTCCCTGGGAGGTCCGAGAGAACCCGCTCCGAAGAGCTAGGAACTCCAGGACCCACCGAAAAGGAAGGCTCCGAGGCAGATGTCGGAGCCGAGCTCACCAAGGCCGAGGCTCCAAGGGAAGAGCGGGTCGGACAAGGGTCCGATGCCACTCACCCTCGGAGGAGGCCAGGGTAGCCCGCCACGAATCCCTCTAAGGAAGGTCTCAAGAGGAGATAAGAGTAGAGGCTGAGGGAGCAGAAGGGGTATCTGTCCCCCAGCCCTAGCAGCAACTATTCCCCAAGACTCCAACTCCAAACTCTGGGGTAGAGTCGAAGGAGGAACTGCAATGGGGTGTGGACTAATAGTCGTCTGCTGAGACGGACTATGTAGCATTTGGGCCAGTGCCTGTGATTTTAGTAATCTACTGACCACTCTCTCTAAATCATGGTCAGAAAGCCTGGATGACCTAGAAGATCGGCTCCGATGGCTCCGTTCCGAGAGGAGAGGCCGAGCCGAGTATCGGCTCCAAGGAAGGGGACCTAGACATCTTCCTCGAAGGAACCATCGGAGCCGATGAAACCACAGAAACTGTCGGAGCCAACAACTTATCGGCACCGACAGGTAGCTTCGATGCATCGGCTCCAGCCGGAGCCGATACAGCCATAAAAGTAAGGGTGTCGGAGCCGATCGGAGCCGACACCGATGCCTGAGCCACATCGTGGTCGGAACCGATCGGAGCCGACACCGAAGTGGTCGAACCAGAATCGGCACCGATAGCCATCAGTGCCGAAGGTTTGAGTAAACCAGAATCGGCTCCAGCCGGAGCCGATCTCGACTCTAAAAGAGTCGGAGCAGAGGCCACAGGCTTGGACACAGAAGCCTGGGCCTTGGAAGACTTTGAAGTCTTAGATGGGGCCGACTTGGCCGGAGAGCCCTCCGGCTGAAGAAGGGCCTCAAAATCAATTTATTTCTTTCCTGCAGGACTCTCTGGCTAAAAGAGTGACATATAGCACAGGAGTCCTGCAGGTGAAGAGCCCAGGCAGTAAGGCAAGAAGTGTGACCGTCTGTCAGAGACATCTTCTGACAGCACGAGTCACACTTCTTAAAGCCTGAGACCCTTTCCTTAGACATGGTGAATAATACACACACACAACACCAGTCCAAGAAATTAAATTATATATCCCAAAAAAACTATCAATAACACACACACACACACACCCTAACAAGGGGGGGGATGGGATGGGAGAAGTCTGACTAAAAGTTTTAAGGAGACAGGGAATTTCTAGTCAGAAAGGGACTACAACTGTGTTAAAACTAAAAATTTTAAAGTTTTAGAAGAAAAGGGGCAAAAATAGTAATGTAAAAATCACTTACCAGGAGCTGGCAAAAGGAGGACCTCATCAGCGAAGCGGCAAACGAGATCTGGGTACTTACTGCCTTGCATCATGGGATATGGGGCTGCCTCGAGCTGGTAAAAGTGACTCTCGAGCTTAGCAAGTGCCGAGTCGGAGCCGAGGATCGGCTCCGAACCCATCAAGCAAGAATGAAGGCGAGATTGACAACTTAACATCATTTGTTAACTTTTTCTGACATTGGTTAGAGCAGGAAAAAAGGATCCCCGATGGGGTACTTGCTTTTAGAAGACTTCAGGTTTGAAACTCGAAAAACAAAAATTTCAGGTAGCTGCTGACCAGCACTTGTAAACTGCTTTGGGCTCCCGTGCGGCAAGAAAAGCCGGTGTAATGGCGGAGGCTGCATGTTTTATACCCCTGATGACCCGACGTCATGGATGAGGTGACAGCTTCCAATGCAGAAATCCCAAGACTCTGGTATTTGGGCTGACTGAGGGCTATATGCAGGCAGATATCTCAAGTGTGATGACTGCAACAGTGAAACACGAAGAACATCTATGGTTACAGTAAAATTTTACAGAACTATTCTTTGCCCTTCTATTCCCATGTTGCAGTATTCATAACAAGAGGGAGAATACCAAAGCTCAAGAGAGGGAAAGAGAGGTTGGAGCACAGGAAATATCCATAAATCCATGCAGAACTGCCCTGGCAAAATCTGCCCTGGATCTGGAGACAGAGTCCAACTTGTAGTGTTTAGTGCAGGTGTGGACAGAGGGCCAAGTAGCTGTTTCCCAGATAGAGGCAGTGTCCAGACCCTTGAAGCAGTCCCCAGAGGAAGGTACAGCCCTAGTGGAATGGGCCTTAACTGAGGAAGAAAGTGTTTTCCCCTGAGTCAAGTAGCAGAAAGAAATGGCTTCAGACATCCAAGAGGAAATGGTCTGAAAGAAACAAATAGCTCAGACTTCATAATGGTTTGGTCTTATCCAGCTAAAATCTGAGTTGTCTATGTGCATCCAAAGTGTGGAGTACACTCTCACTTGAGTTTTGAGGTGTAGGCAAAAAGGTAGGCAAATGAATAGTTTGGTTAAGGGACAAGTCATTAACAACTTTAGGCACGAGAGAAGGACTGGTAAGAAGAGAAACCCTATCCCTGTGGAAAACATAGAAGGGTTGTGAAGCTATTAAAGCTTGAAGCTCAGAAACTCTCCTGGCAGAGGTGATGGCTACCAGTAAAACAGTTTTCCAAGTGCAAAGTTGTAAAGAAGCAGAAGCTGCAGGTTCAAAGGGTGTCTCGAGTCAGTTTTTCCAGAACAAAATTCAAATCCCTTTTTAAATTTCTCCAAGTCTTTTCGGTTTCTAATACCATGACGTGAATGGACCCCATTCCTAATTCAAAGTATGATTAAAGTTCAAGAAATTACTACTGTTTCAATCTTTGATGTCAGCCAGAAGTGCTCTTCACAGCACCTCCTCCTGCAATTTGTATGGGGTTATTATATGTTGGTAACATATCTAAATAAGATTGTAGATTCTTTTTTATAAGACACATTACTCCTGCTACTATTGGAACTGTCTGGGTATCTTTCTTCCACATTGCTCTTGTTTCTGCCTGCAAATCCTGATATTTTATAACTTTATGCCTCTCTACGCAAGACACTGTAGTCACTGGGTGTGGCAATTTCAATGATCAATGTGACTTGTGTCGGCTTTTCATGGATCACTATAGCTGGTTTTCTAGCATCTATCTTTTGAAATATTGGTAATGGGTGATCCCATGTGATGTAAACAATTTTCTATGATGCTTTGTGGCTCATGTTTCTAGTGTTTTTCAGCAACTTCAACACTACAATGTTTGCACAATCCCCAGTGCAACAGTCTTGCCACATTATTATGCCTTTCAGTATATAATCCTTCAACTATTAGTATGTCACATCCAGCAACAAAGTGTGCAACTGTTTCCAATTCTGTTTTACAAAATCTACATTTGTCCTTTTCTCCCACATGTTCAATGAACTTTGTAAACCAATGTGTACGTAAACCCACTATCTTGGGCCACCAATATTAACCTTTCATCTTTTGGTTTGAATTCATCTCTCCTTAACCATTCCTGCATTCGATCCTTATCAACATGAGGTTCTTTCATACGTTTTCTATACATGCAACTATATTTATGTATTTTCCACATTTGTTGCCTTCTCATCTGGTCCTTCACCTTATATTCTCTCGTGTCTTTTGGCACCTTCAATTGCTGCTTGATTTTTATGTACTTCTGGTTTGATTTCCACTCCTGCTCGATGCCGATTTGCTTCTGCTAGACTAAGCAGAGAAGTCATCTTAGATTTATTCTCATGCTTAAAAACTTTTACTACGTTTGAGTCTTGTGAGTTCAGCAGATAAGTGTGTAGTCCCACGACTGCAGATCTATACAGGTAATCAATTTCAAGGAGGTCTATCTCTCCTTCGGAATGGGGAAATATATAATCTTGGTATGCACTGATTTTTATAAATCATTTGGTGAGCATGATGCATCCTTCTTGCTTTCCTGTCTAATCTATCCAACGTGTTTTGGGGCCAGTCAATTACTCCAAAAATGCAAGTTAGAACAGGAAGAGCAAATTGGTTTATAGCTTGGATTTTGTTCCTAGATGTCAACGCTGTTTTCCGGATTAAATTTTAGCCTTCTAAAGTATTCCTTACTAAGTTTATTGCATTTGTTCATGTTTTAATGTTGATCCTTCATCAATTCCCACATATTTATACATTCCCTTTTGCTCAAGTTCTTTTATATCACATTCTTGTCCCAAACTGATGTTTTCCTGATGATGCAGTTTTCCTGCTTTAAAGGATGCTTTTGCACATTTATCAAGACCTTTTCAGTTCCTCATCTGATGAAATATACAGTTTTAAACCATTGACAAAGAGAATATGTGAAGTCTTTACACTTTGTTTTCTAGGAGCCAAATTACAGCCATGGCCTAAAGCTGTTAAGTAGGCAGCTTAATGGGTTAAGGGCAAGACAGAATAGCAGCAGTGACAGAGTCAGCCTGGAATATCCCCCTTTGAATTTTTTCCCTGGGATAATAATTTGTCCTTTATCATGGCTTAATTGCAAAGTGGTCTGCCACTGTTTCATGGTCACTGTAATGTAGCTGATCAGTGTAGGCTGTATCTTATACATTTTTATGCACTCTTATCCATGAATGTGGGATACAATCAAATGCTTTTTGGTAGTCAATGCATGCCATACTTAGATTCTTCCCCTTTTATAGTTCTCCACTATGACTTTATTTAATAACAAATGATCCTTTGTTCCATATGACTTTCTTTTATTGCCCTTTTGTTCTATTGACATAACTGAGTTTTCTTCTAAATGACTATAAACTGTCGGCATCAATGCCATTGTACAGTTTATATGTAGGTGGAAGCCATGTTATTGGTCTATAACATTTAAGGTTCACTCAAGTAAGAGCATTGTTTTTCCTGTTCGGGGTGCGCATATAAATAGTTCTTACTCAGCTAAATCTTCATGCAAAGATGTTGATACTTTTAACCAGAAGTTAGGTACTGCATCTGGGCTGGGGTTTTCCGGTCAGAGGCTTTTCTTAACTTTGTTTCAATCTTTCTGGCTGTTACTTCATCCCATTTCATATTCTGTACATTTAAACTTCTTATTTTTTCTTTTACTTCTTCTATCCATTTAGCATCTTTGTTATGTTTCACAGGATCTTCATAAATACTTCTCCAAAATATATTTATTTCTTCTTATTTTGGTGGTATTTCAATTCCTTTTACCCTGTTTCCCAATTCTCTATAAAACTTTTCTGGGACGTCAATAAATTCCTTATTTTGTATTTTTCCTTTATATTTATCTGCGTATCTTCAAAGTTTTTCCACCTGTGCTGAGAGTTTTAGTTTACTTGCGATAGTGCATGACAGATCTTGATCTGTTCTAATACTGTGCATTGCTTTTATCACATCTATCTAAGTATTTTTGTTATTCTGTTCCCTCTTCTAACACTGACACACTTCTTGTCTTAATTGCTTTACAGCTCTCTCTATTTGATACTTCCATGATGGTATTCAATTTCTCCCCTTCCTTTCCCTCACTACCCTGTGTTCTTGTGGTATAACTTTATTGGTTATTAATTTAGCTGCACAGTAATATAACCTGTTTACGTCTGTTACATTGCATGGATCTATGGACATTCCTAATCACTGTGCTCATTTGTTTTATCAAACTTCTGACTTTTTGGGTTTTATTGATCTTCTTGCAGTCTATTTCTTTCACTGATCTTAATATGTCTATCTCTGTTAAATCAAGCAACTCTTCTCTTAGCTCACTTTCTTCTAAACTGAGAGCACATTTTTTGTTTTCCATTTCCTGTGGGCATTCTATAGAAAGTTCTATAACATTTTCCTGCAGCACATTCTCAACTTCATCCTGTGCCATCCATTGCTCTGTCATATGGGAACTCACTGGGCTATCACTCCTCAACACTGACTTTGTCAGAGTTTCCACAGTTTCCTGTTCCTTCCCTTGCTGTCCAGCTTCGAGTGAATGTTTATACTGGTTTCCTGTGGAAAGCTCCAAAATATCTTCATATGGCACCTAACCAATTGCTTCCAGTTCCACTGGTTTACCTTTAATTTGGATGTCCATTGCTCTGTCCTGTTGTGGTGCTTTCTGAATTAGATTTTCTACGCTGAATCCTTCACTTCCCAGATACTCCATAACCTCAGTTTCTATTTCTTTAACTTCTCCATTACAAATCCTTTTCTACATTTCCTCTGTGATATTATTTTTATAGTGAAATTTTCCATATCTGGATACCTTTGTATTTCTCTTTGAATATCTTTGGGGCTGCCTTCTTTACACTGATTAATTTGGCTTTCGCCTTTATATAAATATTGCACCATATCAAATCTCTCTTTCTTTCCAATGTCTACATTTCTTTTCTATACTTTTCAAAAATCTCTAGGTTTTGTTGTTTATATTTTCTCACTTCCTCAGATGCTTCTTTTTCCAAACAGATCAAAGTTTGTTGGTCTATATACTGTTTTTCACAAATCTGTTGTACTAATGAACATACATTTTTATTTTAGGCTACTGACTGGTCTCCCAGGGACGAGGTACTGGTTTCCTGAGAGGTCTGATGTGCGGGATGCCTTTTAAGAAAAGTTTAACTTCTAGCCTAGAAGCTAAGGGGTGAGATAAAGGCAGACATGCAGAAATGGCTGATAAATGGCCTTTAACTAAAGAATAAGACAATCCAGCCTTCAGCAGCTCACACAAGTAAGACAGGACTACAGGAATATACAGTGAAAATGGATCTAGTTGCTTTTTAAGACACCAGAAGGAGAACCTCTTCCATTTGGAATTCCTGGTATTGGGTTTCTTGGCCTCCTGCAGGACTAGAAGCACGTCGTCAGAGACGAGGTGTCTGAAAGAAATCAGAAGCCAATCACCCACAGTGTCAAATTCAGTGTTGTTAGACGTGGATGAATGACAGACCTCTTGCCTAGTGTGAGAAAATCCATCCTGTGAGGTAACTTGTGATGACCATCCTTTAACTGCAGAAAAAATAACCAATGCTGTCTTGGCCAAAAGGGGGTCACCAGCAAAATTTCTGGGGTGTCTTGCTGAATCTTCAGCAAGACTTTCTGAACAAGTGGGAAGGGGGAAGATGCATAGAGAAACATCCCATTCTGTGAGAAAAAGGGTGGTGCCCTGTCATACCAGAGGGTGTGGAGCTCTGGCACAAAATTATGGAAGTTATCTGTTCAGAGGGGAAGCAAAAATATCTATCCAAGGAGTACCTTACTGGTGAAGAATGTCAACAAACACATCCCTGTGGATCATCCATTCTTGGGCTTGTGTCATGGATCTTGCTCAGTGCTTCTGCTAGAACATTTTCAGCCGAGGGAATGTAGACTGCTGACAAAGTTACCTTTGCTTGTAAGACAATATCCCAAGCCTGCAGAGTTAACCTGCAGAGAAGTTAAGACTTTGTCCCCCACCCGTTTGTTCACATACCAAAGAACTGTGCTGTCAAGAGGCCTGGTTGAAGAGATGAATGGAAGGCCTTAAGTGCCAAGATTAAAGCTCTGATCTCCTTGATGTTGATGTGTTGTTTTCTTACCAAAGTAGGCCACAGGCCTTGGACCTTTAGGCTCCCCAAATTTGCTCCCCATTCCAAGTCTGAGGCATCTGTAAACAGCTCCTGAATGGGGTCTGGTGGCTGAAGGGGGAGTACTGGATTCTGAAATATTTGTTGAATTCACCAATGCAATTCCTTTTTCAGGCATGGAAGAAGTGGAACAACAAACTCCAAAGGATAAGCATGATGATACCAAGCGTTTTCAGGTACTACTGGAACTTCTGCATGTGAAGTCTGTCTAGGGACAGCACTGGTATAGCAGAAGCCATGAATCCTAACATCCTGAGAAACACTCTGGCTGTCAAAAAGGTAAGAGAAAGCAACTGCTGGAAGAAGGTCAGAAGAGACTGCATCTTTTGCAAAGGCAGAAAGGCTATCATAAGGTCTGCCCTTAACTTCTAGTCCAGGAAAATCTGATCCTGAGAAGGGGTTGGTGAAGACTTGTTGTACTTGACAGTAAATCCTAGACTTAGGAGCAAGGAGATGGTGGTTTGAAGGTTCTGGTACAAGGAGCAAGGAGATGGTGGTTTGAAGGTTCTGGTACAAGATGTCTGGATGTTTTCCTTGGATAAGCAAGTTGTCCAGGTAAGGGTAGATGGATTTCCTGTAGTCTGAAGAAGTCAATGACAAGAGCCAAACACTTTGTGAATACCCTAGGAGCCGTACAGAGTCCAAAGGGCAAAGGACAAAACTGAAAATAAGTGAAAGGAACAGAAAACCATAAGAATTTTGTGAACAGAGGGTGAATGGGAATATGAAGGTATGCATCCTTGATGTCTAGAGAAACCAGAAAAGCTTGAGGGGGCAAGATAGGAAACAGTTTGTAGTGTGAGCATCCTGAAGGTGGGAACTTGTAGGAAAAGATTGAACTGGGACAAATCTAAAAATTGGTTTCCAAGGACCATCTTTCCTGGGGTTTAAGAACATCCTGGGAATAGAAGCCTTTTCCTCCTTCCATGGAGGGAAATTCTTGAACGGTCCCCTGTAAGATCAAGTCTTGAATCACCTATGGAGAGAGATGGATCTGGTCCTTTGGGGGTTGTAGTATGCCCATGAAGGGCAGATAAGTCATGAAATTAGAAGTTATGTACTCACCATAACGTTCCATCTGAGTAGGTGTATTCATTTGTCTGCAACCTGTGGGTTATGGATCCGATATCGGATCCGAACCGGCATGGTTTTCCAGCTATGGATCCAAGCTCTCAGCTCCTCCCCTCACCCATAATGCCCTGCTCTACCCTCATGACCTCAGATCGAGTTTGCCTAAGCAACAATACCCTGAAAAGGGTAACATAGAATATGCAGGAAACTGAAAGGCCAGGGGGATAGGAGGGCGGGATGGTTGCAGACAAATGAATACACCTACTCAGATGGAACGTTATGGTGAGTACATAACTTCTAAATCTGAAGTAGGATATTCATTTGTCTGCAGCCTGTGGGACAGAGTCCCCAGCTACCTGAATTTTGGGCGGCCATCATGGAAGGATATTCCGGAGCACCGCAGAGCCAAAGGATGCTCTACCCCTAGATGCAAGATCCAACTTATAGTGGGAAATAAAAGTATGAGATGAAGCCCACGTGGCTGCTGCACAAATATCATCTAGAGGAATCCTAGCCTTGAAAGCTGCCGAGGTAGATACTGACCGGGTTGAATGGGCATGAACACCCTCCGGTGCGGGCCTTCCTGAAGCTTGATAAGCCAATAAGATGCACTGTGAAATCCAGCGGGACAGAGAAACTTTAGAAATTGGCTTGCCCAAATTAAATTTTGCAAAGGAAATAAACAACTGGTCGGATTGCCTATGACCAGCCGTCCTGTTTAGATAAAATCTAAGTTGCCTGTGAACATCTAATGAGTGGAGCTTATATTCACCTTTGTTTTCATATTTAGGGAAGAAAACAGGGAGGTTAATGGATTGATTGATGTTTGCTTCAGAAGCAACTTTAGGAAGAAAGGATGGGTTGGTCCTGAGGAAGAGACGGTCCGGATGAAATACCAAGTAAGGAGGTTTAGCTGATAATGCTTGAAGCTCAGAAACTCTCTTGGCCGATGTAATGGCTACCAAAAAGGCTGTCTTGTAGGACAAGAATTTGAGATCCACCGTGGCCGCTGGCTCGAAGGGGCGGTCAAGGCCTGTAGAACCAGAGAGAGGTCCCAAGAAGGAACCGCTTGCTTTATAGGGGGCCTGAGAAGAAAAGTACCTTTAAGAAAAATTTTACACAATTTGGCTGACATAAGAGGATTAGAGTCATGGCCAATGTGATAATGAGAAATTGCCGCCAGTTGTACTTTGACTGTGGAACTGCTGGCACCATCGTTAAAAAGAGTGGTTAGAAAGTCAAGCACTAATGGAAGAGGAACCGTGAAGGGATTCAGGCCTTGCCGCTCTGCCCACAAAGAAAACCGTTTCCACTTGCTGCGGTAAACCTTTCTAGTGGATGGTTTATGAGCTGCCACCAAAATTGCCTTAACAGGTGATGAAATACCGGGAGTCCTAATCAAGAGTGGAACTGGAGCAGCCAAGCGGTCAGCTTCAGGTTGTCCAGATTCGGAGGAGGTATGCAGGATGGATGGGATATCAGATCCGGAATGGGATCTAGAATCCAAGGAGGATTCACCGAGTGAGACCTTAGGAAGGGGAACCAGATCTGTCGAGGCCAAAACGGAGCAATGAGAATCATTCTGCAACCCACCAGAGAGGCTTTCTGAAGAACTTGGAGCATCAGAGGCAAGGGTGGATAAGCATACAGAAGACCGGGTGGCCAAGCATGCACCAGAGCGTCTCTTGGGGAACCCCCGGGAGGAGGTATCAGAGCGAAAAAACTGTCGCACTTGGTGTTTGAGGGAGAGGCAAAAAGATCGCATGAAGGAGTTCCCCACCGTGCGAATATGCGTTCCGCTACTCGACAATTGAGAGACCACTCGTAAGGGGTCAGAATGGTGCGACTGAGCTTGTCCGCTAGGATGTTGGACCGACCGGAATGTGCGTTGCTATTAGAAAGCGGTTGGTGGAGATTGCCCATTCCCAAACTCTCATGGCTTCTCGACAAAGAGGGTAAGACCTTGTTCCCCCTTGCTTGTTGATGTACCAGACCACAGACATGTTGTCCGATTGAATCGCAATTGTTCCCAAGGGAAGAAAGTCCTGAAGTGCTAGCAACGCTAAGAGCACTGCTCTCATCTCTAGAACATTGATATGCAGTAAGGTCTCTGAATCGTCCCACGTGCCTTGGACGGTCCGGCCCGCAAAGTGCCCCCCCCACCCGAGGCTGGAGGCGTCCGTGGTCACCGTGGCGAGAGGGGGAGAAGCACAAAATGGGCGGCCCCTGTGGAGATCCGGGGAGTGAAGCCACCATAAGAGGGACCGCTTGCAAGCCTTGCTGATCGCAATGGGATGATGCATGGGGAGAGCAAGGTATGACCACTGTACTAAGAGCGTCCACTGTAGAATGCGCATATTGAGCCTTGCAAGAGGAAGAAGTGCTATAGCAGATGCCATGGACCCTAGAGCCCTCAGGACCAACTCCGCCGGAACAGAACTTGAGTGGAGAATGGCCCGCACCTGGAGCTGCAGATTTTGAACTCTGTCCGCAGTGAGGAAGGCTCGTAAACTCCTTGTGTCTAACCTGGCCCCTATAAAATCTAAGAGCTGTGTGGGCGCCAGGTTGGATTTCTTTGTATTTATTGTAATGCCCAGAAAAGGAGCAAGATGGAGAAAGGAGTCTCGCCAATAAAAGTAGATGCCTTGTTGGGGCGGTAAGAAGCCAGTCGTCCAGGTAGGGAAACACCTGCACCCCCTGAAGCCTCAGGTGGGCCGCTACCACTGCTAATACTTTGGTGAACACCCTGGGGGCTGTGGTGAGACCAAAGGGAAGGACCCGGAACTGGTAGTGACTGGCTCCCAGCCGGAAGCAGAGGAACCTCCTGGAGCGCCTGTCCATCAGGATGTGGTAGTACGCGTCCTTGAGGTCTATCGAGCACATCCAGTGATTTTCTCCCAGAAGGGGGAGAATAGATTGCAGAGTGACCATTGAATTTTTCTTTGGGGACTGCCAGATTCAAGAGAGAGGTCTAGGATTGGTCTTAGTTCCCCGTCTTCTTTGGCACTAAAAAGAACCTGGAGTAGAACCCTGATCCGATCTGGTCTGGGGGGACGGGCTGGATGGCTCTTTTCTTTAGCAGATGGCCAATTTCTGCCAAAGCGGCCTCCCGTTGACCAGGTGGGACGTCTGGGAGGGACTTCAACTTTGGAAGGTGAAGGAAAGGGATGCGATATCCTCTGGATATGATTTGGAGAACCCAGCGGTCTGATGTTATGGACTCCCATGCCGCTAGGTGCCCAGCGTCCCCGACTGCCTCCAGAGTGGAGCAGTCGGGCAACCCCTCAGGGTTGCTGCGCGGGCAGTTCAGAGAAAGGTTCCCTGGACCCGAAGTTTCTGGGAGCCCCTCTGCCTCTAGGGCGGCGTCCTCCCTGTCCTCCTCTGCCACGGAAGGACTGGCTGTCCGGAGCAGGCTGGGACTGCTGCGACTTCCGGAACCACATCTTCTTCTGACCCTTTTGGTTCCTAGAGTAGGGCCTCTTGTGTGCAGAGAATCGGATTGCGATGGCGGACAGAGTCTTCCGTCCTTTCGCTCTGGGTCAACGTTTGAACGGTTTTGCCAAAGAGAGCAGAACCATCAAAGGCGTTCGCAAATGGCGCTTTGAAGGGCTCAGAAAAATCGCAGTGACGAAGCCAGGCCTGGAGTCTAGTGACTAGGCCTGTCCCGCAGCTCTAGCGGCCTTCCGTAGCGTGGGAGAGTAGCCGCATAGAGGTATTAGTAACTGACCTAAGAGTGGCCATACGGGTGGAGTGCAGAACCCTGTCCTCCTCCGAAATGGACTCTGGGGGAGATGCAGCATACTCTTTAATGAGATCTCGCTGCATCCTAATGACATGTGCCAAGTAGTTCAGCACCCTTACCGAGAAGGTCGCTGAACTAAACATCCGCTTCCCCAAGCGGTCCATCATCTGAGACTCCTTGCTCGGGGGATGGACTGAGGGACTCTCCTGAGCCAGTTCCCTCTTGGTGGCCGCCGCCGTCAACATGGCATCTACCGGAGGCCCCTTACTCCAATGGGCACGGTCGGACGGTGGGCTAAGGATCCTATCGGGCCTCTTAGGAATTGGCTCCACGGTGTCCGGTTCCTTCCACGCCCTGGTGGTAATGAGGTCCACCAGGGGTCGGCAGGAGGGACACCCAAGAGGTAGACGGGCCCGCTTCAAATGCCTCCAAGAACACGGACTCGTCCGAGGAAGACTTGGGGCAGACCACCCCCTTATACGGAGCATTTCCATGATGTCTCCAAATGAGACATCCTCGGGGTGACCGTGGGGAGCCTTCCCTTCCTCCAAGTCCGTGTCTTCTGTGAGAGACTCGGGAGTCAATGTGCCTCCTCTTGCACGTATGCTTGCGAGGACATCCTCTGGGGGCTGTCAGAGGAGTCCTCGCAAGCAGCAACTGTTCCATTGGAGTAACTTGGGGCACAGAAGCGGGCTGTCCCAGGGGCCGGATGGTGGAAGCCTGGCCCAGTGCAGAGGAGCGGGGCGGAGGCGGAACAAGTGCCGGGGTCCGGAGACCCTCAACAGGGCCCTCTCCACTACATCAAGCGCCGAAGGGAGCCGACCTCGACCAAAGGATCCGACAATCGGCTCCCCCTCGGATCCGAAGAGTGGATCGGAGCCGGCGCCGGCGCCGGATCCGAAGGGACAGTGCGCTCCGACACAGGCGGCGCCGAAGGAGCACTGATCCCCGGATCGAGCTCGGATCCAGGCTCCGAGAGGTCGGATCCGATGCACTCGAGGGCAGGGTCGGATCCGAAGTACCAAGTACTATCGGCGTGGCCCCACCCCGGCTCGAAGCTGCTCGGCTCCAGCTGCTCCGAACCCGGATAGCAGGTCGGAGAAGGAGCAATAGGTTTGAAAAGGGTGTTGAGCTCCCCAGAGGGGAGGCAAACACTCCCATCTGCATCTGGGCCTGGATGAATCTTCTCATCATCCGGTCCAGATCAGCATCGAAGGCTATATGTAGATCTCGGCGAGGCTAACGAGGTAGGCCTGGCGTGCCTCCTCGATAGCCTCGGCGGAGATCGGGTCTCCTCCTCCTCAGGACCCGGTGAAAAGCACACTGGGGACCGGAGCCGAAGGAGGAGACCGAGCCGACAGGAGCCGGGAGAAGCCGCTTGGCTGGCGGGGCCGAAACAGAGGTCTCGGCCCGCCGCTGGTGCTTCTCCTCCGGTCCTTTCTAGCATCCCTCTCCTCCGAACCAGAAAGGGAGGTTGAGTCCCAGGAGGAGGGGGTGCCACGGAGGGAAGAACCGAAACCACGGTTACTCCCGAAGGAGCGGAGGTCGGAGCCGAGTCCGGCGGTAAAAGGCCCGCCAAGACAAGCTTGGACCTCCGCTCCTTCAGTGCCCTGGGGTTGAACCCTGTACAAATGGAGCACCCAGATGTGAGGTGTTCAACCCCAAGGCATCTAACACACCGAGTGTGGCCATCAGCTGGGGAAAGCTTATGGCCACACTCGGAGCATTTAGAAAATATAGATTTGGGCTGTTCAGCCATCCCAATCTATAAACAAGCTACTAAACTAAAGTAACTAAAACAATATACACACACAGGCCCAACACACACACACTACGCCAACAGCGAGGGGAGGGAAAAAATTCTTAGATTAACTCTAAAGTAAAATATTAAAGAGGGAAACCTAAACTTTCACACAAAAATGAATCAAAAACTTCAAAATTCTATTTTAACAGTTAGAAAAACTAGCACTTAGCTGAGAGCTATAGAAACCAATCCAGTCACCATGCGCGGCAAACGAGATCTGAGGTCATGAGGGTAGAGCAGGGCGTTATGGGTGAGGGGAGGAGCTGAGAGCTTGGATCCATAGCTGGAAAACCATGCCGGTTCGGATCCGATATCGGATCCATAACCCACAGGTTGCAGACAAATGAATATCCTACTTCAGATTAATAGTTCTGGACAATGAACAGGAACCATTTGTCTGTGGTAATGCTTGTCCAGGTAGATAGGGAGTGAGAAGAGGCACTGGGAGAAAGGGATTTTTGTGAGTATGGCCAGGTAGTCACAGACTACCTATCTTGTCTGGAAAGAGGGTCTTATGGGCAGAAGATGGCTGAGACGTAGTTGGAGTGTGTGCGCGTCAGCTCTTCTTGTGAGGCTGAGAAGAAGTTGGGGTTCTTTTCCTTATAAAGTTAGGCTTGGAAGGATAATTTATGTGACATTTTTGGAACTGCTGAGACAAGAATATGTTTCAGTTCCTGGAGTTCTTTCCCTTTCTCTTGGAGTGTTTAGAGGATGGCAGCAACATTTTCACCAAAAACGTCAGAGTTGTCCAGGAATGCATCCATTATTTTTGCCATGAAATCCTCAAGCAAAGGCTGCAGTCCTAGCCAGGAGTACCTCCTGAGAACACATCCAGATGCTGCTGACTTGCAGAGACCTCTGCAGCATCATAACTGCATTTAATGGAGTGTCTGGTATCTTGGGAAGAAAAAGTGTCAGGAGTGAAGAGAGATGGGACTTGGCTACTGAATCTGAAAGATCTGTAAGCAATTTAGAAGCCTGAGAAAGTAGGGCCAGTACATACTTAGACCTGAGATGCACCTTCCTGGACTACATTAAAAGGGACATGGTGGAGCTCTCGGATTATGTAGCCCAGGCAGGTATGACACTAGCCCTGAGCAGTATCCTACCGTCATACCCAGAATGATACCACAGTACAAACAAAAAATGATTGACTTCAACAACTGGATACATTTCTGGTGTCATTCTAAGGGGATCCAGTATCTGTCTGGTTGGGATGACATGACTGACAGACCTCGATGCTTTGCTAGAGATGGCCTGCATCTGTCACCCCCTGGGTTTCCGGGTACTGGCTAAGGCTCTTGCCACCCCTATAGTGCCTTTTTAGGTGGTGTTCCAAAGACCAAATTACCACCGTAACAGCTATAAATAAATGCAATCTGAGGGTCATGCTGCTCAATGCTAAAAGTCTAAATCTCAAGATGCACTTGCTCGAAGCACTCTTCAAAATGGAGAACATCAACATTTGTGCTGTAACGGAGACCTGGTTTAAAGCGTCAGAAAGCACCCCTGCACTACCAGGCTATAACTCATTCCACACATTTCAGCCCAGAAACATGGACCAAAGCTCCAAAGGCGGTGGTGTCTCCACATTCATAAGAGATATGCACACCTCCAGACTAGTAGACCAGCATAACGCATCTGAGATACTTCAGGTACAACTAACATTGGATAAGACGGCGATCCAGATCATAACTTGGTATAGGTCCCCAACCATGTCCCTAGACTCTCACTCCACGTTCCTAAGCACCCTGGAATCTATCAAGGTCCAACCCAACACTCTCATACTAGGAGACTTCAACTACTCCTTCATCAACTGGGAAAACTACTCAAGCTCCAATACACTGGCCCAACGCTACCTGGAATTCATCAGTTCCAATGCCCTGGACCACCACATTCTGACCCCCACTAGAGGAAGCAACATCCTTGACCTGGTTATTACTAACATGGGTGACAATTGCTCTACACCAATAGTCAATCCCTCCCTGGTCCGGTCCAACCATAAACTAATCACCATAGAAATCCACATCTCATCCACACCTCCCGCAAAGGTAACCACCTTGAAAAACTTCTCCAAAGCTGACTTTGGACTCCTAAAAACAGAGGTGGCTAACTTCACCCATGCCAATGGAAAACAGCTGCATGACTGCTGAATCATACACCAATGCACTGTACGAGCATGTACATAAATGCATGAAACTAGCCATAACCAACAGAACCAAGACTCTCTCCTCCAAAAAAAAAAAGGAAGCCAATCTGGTGGTCCCCCCCCCATTAATAAACTCTACAACAGAAGGAAGAAACTGTTGCAGAAAAAGGTTAAGTCCCAAGACTGGAAAAACTCCCTTATTAGCCTCAACAAAAAGTTGAAATCCCTCATCAAATCCTCTAAAGTTAGCTATGAAGGCAAAATTGCAGGAGACACTAAAAACAATCACAAAGCCTTTTATAGTCATATTAAGAACCTCCACGGCAATACCCAGATTTGCTCCGAGTTACAGCAGAATTGTACCTCCTATATTGAGCCAACAGATATTGCCAACATACTGGCCGAAAGAATCAGTGCCAACTTTACCCCTCTCTCCCCTCTAAGGGAACAATCACAATACCAGAAGAATGCCAGGCACCCAGCATTACTGCAGCACAGGTTAAAGCTGCATTGTCCAAGGCCAAGAATACAGCTTCCATGGGACCCGATAACATCCCTGGCTGTGTTATACATGAACTACAAAGTGAACTGGCCCCACATCTGTGTGCCCTGATCAGTCACAGCCTCACCTCAGGCTTTGTCCCTACAGAATGGCGCACTGCTACAGTCATCCCTCTCCATAAAGGGGGAGCAACTACAGACCGTGTGAATTATCACCCAATTAGACTGACGAGTCTGACATGTAAAGTTATGGAGCGCATCATCATGGACCTGATTAACAAAGATATAGGAAATCTCCAAACTTTGGACCCCACGCAGTTTTGCTTTCTGAAAGAGAGATCATGCCTGCTCAACCTGGTTGACTTCTTTGAGTCAGTCACCAGGGCTGTGGATGAAGGTATGGCAGTGTACACAGCCTACCCTGATCTGGCCAAGGCCTTTGACACCATTCTTCACTTGGGAATTATTGATAAACTCATCAAACTAGGCATTAACCCCTATTTCACTAGGTGGGTTGCAAAGTGGCTCACAGATAGAACACACAGTGTGAAAGTAGCGAACTCCAAGTCAGACTGCCAACCAGTCACGAGTGGAGTCCCACAGGGATCGGGACCTGGGTCCTCACCTGTTCGGCATCTACTTCTCAGAAGTTAAGCCCAACACAAAGGGACTCTGGCTGACCCAAGTTCGCAGATGACTGCAAGCTGGGAGCTATTATTAACTCCCCAAGTGATGCAGACATGCTGGAGGGACAGGTTCCTCACCCAGAGACTGTCCATGCTCTGGAACAGACTTCCCATACATGTCAAGCAGAGCACCTCACTGTCCCTCTTCAAGAGAAATCTTGACGAGTGGATGGTTAAAAGAAAGTTCACCCCAGGGATCACTCCAGTGGCACTACTTGATATAGGGACTGGGAACTAATGTCAGGCAGCACGATGCCAGGGCACTTCGATGGGCTAAGCTTGTAAAGGCTCTAGGGCCATTAGCCTAGTACACACCTATGAACCTATATGTGCTTGATAACTAATAGCCTTAAAAGCAAGAGTGGAAGAAGTGTAGACCTTTCTTCCCCATGCCTCTCCATCATTTTACTATCCTTATCTGAGGGCAATAGTGTAGTGGAAGTCAGCAGCCTAAAAGCTTTATCTACAGAGACTGAAATTACATCTGGGTCTGCAGGAGGGCATCTGAACAGAAATTCAACTGTCCTCAGGGACGTTATAAAATCTATCTGGCCTTCTGGGCACAGGAAGTTGAGAATCAGGGCTTTTGGGTGCTGAAAGAAAGGCATCTTGAAAGGCTGGTAACACATGCGGGATAGCAGAAGGTGAAGAAGGGTCTATTTGCAAGAGGTCATAGTACCTCTTTTGTACTTCTGAAACTTGAGAGCTTTCCCACTTGAAAAAAACCCTCATCTTTGAAAAAGTCTCAAAGGAAATATCTTACTTAGGTGAGTCCCCACTAGCCTCAGGGGAAGCATAACCCAGGGGGGAATCTATCTTTGTGGAGTATGCCAGAGACTCATTTAAGATGAATCTTCTTCTTCAGAGGCCTCTTGTCCCACAGTAGCACCCCTAAGAAAAGGAGTTGGAGGTGATAAAGAAGTAGGTGGATGAGTAGAGGAGGGCATGAGTGCTAAAAAGGCATTCAGGATTCCCTGAGATAAGGCTTGCCAATCTGGAGAAGGATCCTGTGAAGGAGAAAGATGTTTTAGTTTCTTCTTCTGTGGAGGATCTGCCTTAGGCTGGGAAGGGTGGGTTGACCTAGGCCTAGGATCCATCACCAACACAGGCATATTCTCTATCATTACAACAGGAGAGGTACTGCGAAGCATGTCTAAAGAAGCGAACCATGGCTCCCTCTTTCCATCCGTAATGGGCATTTGCGATATCTCTATGGATGTGCTTAAGGAACTTTCCTTAATGGCTTCTAAATTAGTTCCCACTGAGGGAAGACGGACAGATACTGTACGGACCCTCCTGGAGTTCACTGGCCTTGAGAGGGACATCCAGGATCAGAGGCACAGCTGAAGATTCAGACCTTACCTTTTTCACCTTCTTCGATGGCTCATCTGACAGACCCAAAGCACCTTCCATAGCGAGCGCTAATCGCTTTAACCTCTGGTTTTCTAGGTAAATATTAAGGGTCGAAAGACAACTGTGGAGTGTCTTAGAAACAAACGCCTGACAAATGGCGCAGGTCTTGTAGTCGTGAGCAGACTTCAGGCAGAAAAGACACTGATCATGATTATCTTTGTGTGTAACCCGTCTTCCACAATGGCACTTGCCCTTCTTGGATGATATTAACCTAAGACAAGCATGCAGTAGCAAAAGCACAAATAAATTTTCCCCAACGGGGCATTTATCTAACAGTACAGAACACTTTGGCAATCAGACAAATGGTAGAAGCTGGTGTTTGGACTGCCAGCAGAGAAGTTTTGAGGATGGTATGTGCAGATGTCACTCTTATGCCCTATGTCAGCTGCATCCTATGTGCAACGTCGCACTTTCCTAGCAGTAGACGTCTGGGTCACCTAGGCAGGGAATCCTTCATGTTATAAATACTGCAATATGGGAATAGGACGTCACCCTTAATGTCAAATTGTAATTTATGTCCACTTCCCATGTTTTACATGCCATCCTGCACAGCAGGTAGTATGTTCCTGTTAATTACAATAGGATTGTTGTGTATCAAAACAATACTCAGGATTCTCAGAATCCACAGGGATTTGAATGCCTATACAACGTATCGAAATGGCAGCATTTCCTTTAAGTTTGCATGGTGTTTGGCAAATAATATAATCCATACGCTTTGAACATTTTGGTCCTAGGTGTGTCCCCCCTATGCCCCCTAGTGCCTGCTGTGAATAATCAATGGTCAACATCTGGTTATGGGCAAAGGGGAAGAATGATATTCCTTTGTTCTCTAATTGGTAAAATTCACCAGCCCAGTTTCTTTTTTTAAAAATGATAGTGCTTGAAGGATGTGCTCTAGTGATTGGAGTATGTTGGTCCCAGAGGTTCCTGCTTCACCATATTTTCCTCAATGTATGTGGGCCAAGGATACCATAAAGACAGCAGCAGCTATGCGCCACACGATCCCAAGGATCTCTGGTTGTCCACACTACTTTCTGCATTATTAGCTGTCAAAAATGTATGAATAAGAATTTTTCCTGTGTTACAAAGACTCTTGATATCAAGGTGTCTAGGAAAATTCTCAGGAACACTTATATGTAGGATGGCTCCAGTTTTGACTTCTGTAAGTTCAGGATAAAGCATAGACACTGCAGCCATTGTTCTGCAAAGCATAGTGTCCTAATACTCTCTTCCCTTGAAGATGCATGTAATAGCCAACTATCCAGATATGGGCAAATGTACAACCCCTTTGTCCTGAAGTGGGCAACCACTGGTGCCACACATTTTGTAAAAACTCTTGAAGCAGTTGCCAAGCCAAAGGGTAACAAATTAAATTGGTATATACCATTTGCTTGCAAAGAATCTTAAGATTCTCCTGCTTCCCTTGTAAATTAGGATGTGCATATATGCATCCTTCAGATCAATGGTTACTATGAATGTCTTTTTAACTAAGCAAGGGAATTAGGAATTCAAGGTCAGCATTTTCCATCTCTAAAATGAAAGAGACTTGTTTAATTTGGACAAATCCAGAACAGATCTCCAGTAACCATTTTACTTAGCACCATGAGCAGTCTTGAGTGAAAGCTTTTTCTCTCTTCATCTTTAAGGATAACCTCTAGGATTCCTTGTTACAACAAGAAATGCAGGATGGGAATGATGAGATGCTCTTGCCTTGCAGATACATTTGTCATCCCTTTGCTCAGAGGCTTTGTCTTGAATTTTCAACTGTACTCTCTGGCAATGATGTCCAGTACTCATATGCCTGATGTAATTTCCTTACACTCCTGCAAGCAGTGTCTCTTCCATCCAAATCAGGAGGGCGTAGAAGCTTGGGTGGAGAAGGTACTGACCCGACACAGCTACTTCTTAAAAAAGGAGTTAAAGGTTTACTGTCCCCCTTACTCCCTTGTTCATCTTGCCTTTTTTCTTGGGGTAGGATTTGCCCACTTTTAGCTACTTATCCTTCCCTGGCTTTCTAAAACAGGGTCCCTGTTTATTGGGTCCATTACACTTGGAAAGAGGAGAGTAAAAAAATGGTAATCTACAGTGATAACTTTACCCTTCTTCTGTAAGCTCTTAAATGCATTATAAGCTTGTGATCCAATAAACAATTCTCTGTCCGGTGGGACATTAAGTTGTTCGGTTTTGATTTCTTCAGCTAAAGGCTGTGTAAGGGGCTAAGCATAACTTTTCTAATACTGTAACCATGAAAGGAGCTCATGAGGTTACATCCGCTGCATGATAGGCGCACTTTATACTATGCCTGCCCAATTAAATGGAAGTTTGAGTAATATGACATAGTGTGGCTTTACAATCTTTAGTCAAATGAAGTTCACTATTTGCTTAAGAATACTTTTCCAGAATTTGGGGTTACTGGCCTGACAAAAAAAAATGCTCTAAAGGATAAAATGTCTAAAGTACTTATTACCACATCTATCTGGAAGTCTACTCTTGTTATCATTGGGCATGGTATTTTTCCCTGCGTGAAGTCTGGCATCTTTTGTTCCTTCCAAGGCAAGGGTATCTGGCTCTGCCACTAGACTTTTATAATAGAAACAGTGGTGCCTCTGAAACCTGTAAAATCTATCTGGCATCTGGCTTTTGTGATCTGGTCCCATGAATTAATTTTAAATGCATCCAGCTCAGATGCCATGGGTGAACACAGAATGAACACTGGCAGCATTTTTTTAATGCACACAGTCTCTCTCTCTCTCTGTCTCTCTGCTAGCATTGGTTGTTACTGGGACTGAAGTCTTTGCAGATGCTGCATTACGCAACATTGTAGTTGAAAAATGAAAATGGCTGACCATGTCTTCTTGTAAGCCATGACACTGAGACATCTGTGGGGGGAACAAGTTCAGCAGAGGGAGGAGAAAGCTCAAACTGAGGCTGGATGTAGGACTCCATCTGTAGTACAGACCTCTGTAGCTACGACAACAGCACAGACTTACACAAACAGCATCTGCGGTTGTCAGCAGATATGGTGAAGAGTGGCCAGTAGGGGGTTAAACTTGAAATGACGGTGGACGCAGAACTTATGAGATGGTTTCAGTATTTGATTAGAGGAGGAAAGAGAAAAAGGGGTAGCAGAATAGGTGTCAGGTCAGGGGGTGCAAAGTAAATAATGCATGGGAAGAGGAAGGACTGTACACAGTAGAAATAATTTGGGGATTGTTAGCATCATATAAAAACTGGAAAGGTGTAAGGGTGTAGGGATGTGGCAGACACGTTCTTAGCGCTTTCAAAAGTTCTGTAATTTACTGTTCGTGCCAAAACTAATGATGCCTTTCGGAGAGTCAGCGATACAGTAAATGCTGCATTAGGTTAAGGGTATCAGTCAATATGGGAATTTATGCCAAAGGTGTCAGAGGTTATACTATCTTCTTTTGTTACTCTTACATCTGGAGGTTGAACATGAAATTATTTATTTCAATGTAAAATACTTAAATATAGTAAAGATTATTTGAGGGAAAAGTTTCTGACTTTTCACCTGTAGTAATCTGCTTCAGTTATGCATTTTTTATATCTTGAATGAGTTAACTAGCCTTATATGATTGATTGCTAATGCTAAAGGCATTGTTTTTATAAGAAACATTTGATTTTACTCCTCAGGAAGCTCTGATATCACTAAGTTAGTTGGTGATAACATGGATTATTCTACTGCTCTTTGATATATTAATTCACTTTGCGATTTCTACGTTTTTTTTTCCATTTACAACCTAGATACAATCATAAAAGATAAGGTGATCACTGGGACCAGTTCACCTATATGCTCAAAGTAATGTGTCTATTATCAGTCTGTATATTCTTATTATTCATTTTTTTTGTCTTAGATCTGGGTCATTCTTGAAAAAAAATATTTTAGATCAGATTGCTTACTCAGTGAATATTAAATAAATAGACAGAAAACACAAACTAAATGTAGCTACTGAAAAGCAATCCAGCGATAAAAAGTAAAACAAGAGAGAATTTCATGTAGGAGTCCAGTCCTTTTTGCTCAGGATCTCTCTCTATTCAGTCAATGGTTTACAAAGAGGCTGCATTCCTCTTGTAGGTCACAGGGGGCAGAAGTGTTTGCTTTCATACTACAAATAAGCCAGCTCTAATAATGGATTCCATGGGTGTATGACCATAGGATCCACCTCCTCCTCCTCCTTATGACAGACTTCATCAGCCTCAGTGTTTCTACACTGCAGCAGTTTTTCAATGGATATCTATACTAGGGACAGACTTATCCTTATCTATGTAATAATGGCCCTCAGATCTTACTGATGTTAGGATTCCTTACTGGATGTGAAAACTTAGCCTCCTCCAGTTCCAAAGGGGATGTGTTCATGCACGTACAATGCTAGAAGAGTCAAATGTGTAACGGGCAGATACCAGTCAGGTGATATGGGGGGGGGGGGGGTTGTGCTGCCACTCTGGAACATGCTTGAGCAGAAACTTGAGAAGACTGTATTGGGCTTGGTGCTGGCATGTCTCGAAATGAAGCAATCCTGCATCCAGGTGGGCTGGTCCCACCACACTTCATACAATATGCCTGAAATTTAAGCCCTGAAAAGGGTAAGTCAGAAGTTCCTCACAAAAAGAATACAAGGTATAAACGATACACCCTACAGACCACCTCAAAGACTCATTCCTGTACTTGTTTCCTACAGACTGCTGACAGTCGATCTATGGGTGGCCTACACAGAATTCCCTGAGCTCTCTCAAATGGGCGTGTTGCCCATCGGCAAAACAAACAGCAATAGAATTAGTAATCCAGGGAACGTAATCCTTGACTGCAATATAATCAGGACATGCTGGAGGAACAGGTGTGTGTGTCTCACAGACTACCCCTTCTCCTGGAACAGGCTTCCCATCCATGTGAAGCAGAGTTCTTCCCTTATTCAGTTCAAGTATAACTTTATCCAGTGGAGGGGACATCATACATTTACCCTGGGTCTGCACCTACAAAGGCAGCCTCAGTTCAAGTGTAACTTGGACCAGTGGATGAGGAATTAGAAATTTACCTCTGGTCTGGCACCTATGTCTCTAGTAGACAGAAGCAGCTTTTACATTCTTTACCACCCATACTAAGCCTACATATAACTCTATTTATTTTACATTTGTTGACCGGGAGAGTCGAACTGGATTAAAAGTCCATTTTCAGTGGAGGCCCAGGCAGAAAAGCTCCAAGAGAAATTTTTTTTTACAAAACGTAGCTTTAAGGACAGACGTTTGACATACAATTTCCATAGAAGAGACTTTGACATACATATTAACTAACAGATAGGATACATTCATTCTCTACAATATAATATTAAATTTTACAGGATATTCCAAGTTTAGGATTCTTGTGACAGATCTACTATTAGAGTAAAAGCAGAGAGGGTATAAAAACATGTCAGTTGCATTTAGGAAGCATATCTAGGCATACAAATGTCCCACTGGGTCATAAGCCCAGTAATCTCCTATGAACACGAGCCACAGACCTTTAAATGGTAAGATCCAGTGCAGCACGCTTAACCTGGACCAGTGAGACTACTATACTTGACAGATAAGTCAGTGGACCCCCAGGATACCACTGAACTACAGTCAGGTGATTAAAGCAGTGAAACACCCAGCATCAAGCCAGCTGCAATCATAAGTGGCTAGTTGAAGACGGTGCATAAGTCAGTGGACCCCAGTGATACCACTGAACTACAGTCAGGTGATTAAAGCAGTGAAACCCCCAACATCAAGCCAGCTGCAATCATAAGTTGCTAGTGGAAGAGCGTGCCTACAACTTAAGATGCACTGACCATGGATGTCAGACAAGGATGGATGTAGTCTTGCATCTTCAATAATTTAGGTTAACATTATGAGATTTTCTGTCTACATTAGGTTATATACAACTCTGTACTGCTTGATTTTTTTACTGTGATTTCATTCACGCAAGCTGTGCCTGACACTGGTCCATTGCAATCAGGGCACTAACATAATACATACAGTATATACAAACATACTAGCATAAATAAACAAAGACACAGGGGACCAGAAGGCCATCTCAACAATAGACTTTCCTCCAATGAGGGAGGGCATCACCTCTGTCTGCCTTCCGATTCTATAAGTCTACAGATCACACTACAGCAAAGATCTGGAATGAGAAAAGGACCATTCTCCAACTGGACAAGTCCAAGTCCATTCTTTGGATAAGATTTGTCAGGAACTCTTTCTTCCTTACAGTTCTGGGTAGTTGAGATGAGTCACTGCTAAATGTAGCAGTGCTTCAAATCATATTCTCTTGGGTGATAATTATGGTTATTTGACAGCCACATAAATACAGAGAAGGTTTTTGTGCCTTAAGTAAACACTGCAACTTTTCCATGATTTAAGTCATGATCATGTTCTGGACTATGCAAGGGGCACAAAAGAAATGAGGAAGGCTCAGTGGCTAGGTGTGCTCCTCTGGTGCACAGTCGTGCCACAACCTGCAGCAGTATATCGCATGTGTGGTCCCAAGCACATCAGCTTCAAAAGAAAAACTACAGACATAGTAAGAAAGTGAAGATCAAGCCAACAGCATACCTAATATTGAGGCTACTTTGGCTTAGCTTCTATAATATATGCTTGATAATCCAAAGTCAGAAATATTGGATACAAATTTTTTTGTAAAGTTACTCAAAACCATCTGGGCATGTATGTACTTACTATACAAAAACTGGCAACAATAAAAACTGCAATTTAACTAGGTTTAAAAAAAAAAAAAAAAAAAAAAAAAAAAAACAGTTAAATTAGTCTTTTTAGAGGTGCTATGCTTTCACAGTTCAGTTCTGTCAGTATGGTAACCTAAATTATGAGAGAGAGAGAGAGAGAGAGAGTAAGTGTGTATACGTTTGGGAGCATGTGCGAGATAAAGGAGGAGGGTTAAAATTATGTGAAAAATCAGGTCGTGCATTACAGAAGTTATTAATATACTGCATGTCATTAAGATTAGCAAATATGGCTGTATACTAGTTGTTTAACATCCTGAAACAGTTTACAGTGTAAAACACAAATGCTGATACCCATCAGTTAGCATGATTTAGCTTAATACAGACTTCTTCAGACCTTTTGAATTAACTCAGAATAGAGTATTTGTACCCCTGCAAATCACATGACTCAATCAATTAAAATTTAATTTAAATTAAAACGATACCAACTTGCCATACAAATATATATATATATATATATATATATATATATATGTAAATATATGGCATTTAGCAATACAATGCTATACTAAACCCAAAATTTACTTGTCATATGCTTTCATCTTTAATAAACTACTAATACTGATTATCTCATTTAACCCAGGCAAAACTGAAGCATTCAGGAAAAATACCATAACTCCCTTTGGTCTAAAATAATAGACCAGGGTCCACCTCTAGGATGTTGTTCCACCTGTTCCAAAATAAACAAAAAAACATGATCACCATTAATACTTAAATGTTTGTAAAGTGCATTACTAAGTTTTTTTTTTTTTTTTTTATATCATAACAGTGCTCACCGTCTTAGATCTTGTTTTATAACTGCAATAAATTCCAGTGAATTTCGCTTGGTGGTCATGTTGCCTTGGTGTAAGTGGTTTTAGTCAATTAAAACAAGGAGTGCGTCATGATTTAGCTTATGCATTAATTGGCAATAGCGACATTACATACACCAATATACAGTACCCTACTGACAAACACTGCTACTGCAGGACAATGCTGAAGGATTGGATCACCTGCACAATTCACAGAACACATACATACAAGTCTGCAACAGAATAAATGTGTGAAAACAGAGATGAAAAAGAATTAGTAATTAAGCAAAAGAGGCATCTCCAATACTTTTTAAAATCTTCATTTACTGCAGAACAGCTACATATTTGTCACTGATAGCAACACTATCCCTTCCTTTAACTGCTAGATGCCACCTTCTGGCCTTCGTTTACAAGACTACAATCAGCACCATACAGCTACTTGAAGGATTACCCACAGTATGATCAATGGATAAAGTCCGGCAATACCTCCATCCCCTGTTACTCTAAAATACTGAAACCATAAATAGGTGGCACAGGGGGTGCAGATGTCAGCAATGCTGCGTCAAAGTACACGGCTCTGTTGTTGATCTACTAGATGAGATGCCTATGGCATGACACGTCATGTCAGTCTCCAGTGATTTTTTTTTGTTTCTGGAGTCTCCCATCTCCTGCACATCCTCCAGACATCCACAAAGATAACATAGCAAATCCTCTGAACTACTTACAGGTATATACATGCCCCTCCCCACCACTCACGCCCCTCAAGAGAGAAAGACAGACACAGGTAAATACAAGTCTCTCTCTCTCTCTCTCTCTCTCTCTCTCTCTCTCTCTCTCTCTCTCTCTCTCTCCCTCCCTCCCTCTTCTCTCCTGGGATAGACTGGCATCTTGTTTAAGAATTGTTTTCTCTCAAACTTGCTGCTTGCCACAAGAGACTCCAGCTATGCTACTACCATGAATAAGATAAAACAGGTACAAGAAAATGAATACAGGAATGAATAATCCACAAGTTTTTCTTTTAAGAATTCTACCAAGGTATAAGCTTAGTATCCGCGGTGGTGCAGCGGTAGTGTTGTTGCCTCACAGCAAGAGGTTCTCCCGTTCGATTCTCGGCAGGAGTGCCTTCTGTGTGGAGTCTGCATGTCCTCCCCACAGTTGGGTGGGCATTCGAAAGACATGCGTAAATGTGAGTGCCTTTGTTGAAGGTTGAACGTCGAGCTGGCACCTTGGCGTTCGTGAAAATCTACTGACAATCATTAGCGGACTGGAGTTCCACTGTGGCGACCCCTAACCAGGAAAAGCCAAAAGACAAACAACAACAACAACCACCACCAAGGTATAAGCTTAGTGATGATAAAGGATTAACTTTATGTCCCTCCTAAGTACACTACTCTAGAGCAAACTGGAGATTACACAAACTTTGCAGATCTTTATTCCACATGTCTCTGTTACAGAAGTAATATCACTGAGATGATAACCTTCAATACACTTCTTGTGTACACATCACCAGATAATGGGGGGGGGGGGGTCAAGTTAGTAACCAAGGAAACTGACTGTCATCACAGAAACAGGCAGCAGGGAAGAGTTCAAACATCAGTAAGGAATAACAAGGTCAATTCCCCACCCATAAATCGCAGCTTTTTGAAACTTCATATTAATTCCTATTGACCCTTAATTTCTTGCAATATATCTATCCTACTTCAAAGTTAACAATACATGGACAACAACAATCCAATTATAATAGCACTTTTTTACCATCAGGTAATTATACAATGAGACAGCTATATGAAATCTATGTCTATATAACTAAGTCTATCAAAATGTCACTAAAACAGAAAAAAACTTGTAAAAACTTCCATTAGAGGAAACATAAAAGGCAGGGAAATGTTGGGAAAGAAACTACCAATGAGTCTTGCAATATGTAACAGTAGGAGAGAACTTAAAGAAAAAGCATAATCAAATCGCCTACCTCATTTCCCAAGGCCTCGGTACCTTACACACTTAAAATGTCCATTCTGAACTTACTATTTGGTGTCTGAGGAGTACGGGGTAGCTCCAACTCTGTGGGGTGTCCATTTCGTGTGATTATCACCGGGTCCTCGACAACATTAATACTGTTGCACTGCATTAATTCCTGAAGCAGGTTAAAGATCTCTTCTGCTCTTGAACATTTAAAAGCAAATATCCCTGTAGCAAAAAACAAACATGCACAGAGGAAAAATGCATTACTTACAAGGCAATATGACTTGCTATAAGATTAAATCAAATATTTTCTTAAATAGTAGCACAGAGAGGTTTTCACATGTGCAAAATTAATAATTTTTCTTTACTGATCTTTTTCTTTGCATGCCTATTTAGTACCTTCCTGAATCTCCAACATACACATCACCCAATTTTCCCTGAAACCAATACAGAACACACACTGACCCCTTAATGAAACAAATGCGACACAGATACACCCCTTAATGAAACTAATGTGACACAGACAAACCCCTTAATGAAACTAATGTGACACAGGCATCTGGAAGAAACGTCACTAACTCTGGATAAAAATCTTTGCAAAAATGAATCCATTAAACTGGACACGAGGCCTTCAAGAACTTACCCTACAATGTTTCCATCTTTTTAATCTGTTGCGCTTTGCAAACAGTAACATACTCCATGCTTAGCTGTACTGTATGCCACACAACTATGCATCAATCCACTGGCCAATATAATACTTTGTCAATAAGCCATACCATTCCTACCAATTACACTATAAGAACTCCTGATGCACAGCTCAAAGTCTTTTTTAGTAAAATTAAACATACAGTGTAGGTGAGACACACTGTACACCAGTCATTTGCATTTATTCTTTCCATGCAATTTCACAATTAATCTAGGTATCAATTTCTCTGCAACCTCCCCTGCAGCAAATGTCCATAAAATGTAGTTTTTACATTCCTTTCAATCCTCCCCTTCACAATTCTCATCAAATGATTTATAAAAATCAGTGCATACCAAGATTATATATTCCCTGTTCTGAAGGAGGTATGGGTCTCCTCGAAATTGATTACATGTATAGATCTGCAATTGTGGGACTGCATACATATCAGCTGACCTCACAAGACCCATACGTAGTGAAAGTTCTGAAATATGAGAATAAAGATGACTTCCCTTCTTAGTCTAGCAGAAGAATATCAGCATCAAGCGTGAATGGAAATCAAACCTGAAGCAGATAAAAATCAGGCAGCAACAGAATGTGCCTAAAAACAAAAGAAAGAATATAAGGTGAAGGATCAGATTACAAGGCAAGAAATGTGGAAAATGCAGAAATACAGTTGCAAGTACAGAAAACTCCTGGAACAACCTCATGCTGACAAGGATCGAAGGCAGGAATGGTTAAGATGTGATTTCAAACCAAAAGATGAAAGGTTAATATTGGCAGCCCAAGATAGTGGACTACGTACATGTTGGTTTACAAAGTCCATTGAACATGTGGGAGAAACAGACAAATGTAGGTTTTGTAAAACAGAAATGGAAACAGTTTCACACCTTATTGCTGGCTGCCACATACCAAAGGCAGAAGGACTGTATACTGAAAGGCATAATAATGTGGCAAGACTGTTGCACTGGGGATTGTGCAAACATTATAATACTGAAGTAGCTGGAAAACACTGGTAACATAAGCTATAGAACATCATAGAAAATGATGAAATCTACATCACATGGGATCACCCACTAACAACAGTTCAAAAGATAGATGCGAGAAAACCAGATATAGCGGTCCATGAAAAGACAAAAGTAGCATTGATCATTGAAATTGCTACACCCAGTGACAAAAGTGTCTTGCGCACAGAGACACAAATTCATAAAATATGAGGATTTGCAGGCAGAAATGAGAACAGTGTGGAACAAAGCTACCAAGACAGACAGCTCCAACTGCAATAGGAACAACATGTCGTATAAAAAAGAATCTGCAATTGTATTTAGATATGTAACCGATACATGTAACTCTGTACAAATTGCAGAAAGAGTCATTACTGGGCACATTGTGGGTGGTGCGAAGAGCACTTCTGGCTGACAAAGATTAAAACAATGCTAACTTCATGAGCTTTAATCATACTTTGACTTAGGAATGGGGTCCATTCCTGTCATGGCAATAGAAACCCAAAAGATTTAGAGAAATTAAAAAAGGCAGAATATCAAATTGCAAATGTCTGTCTAGTTTTACCAAAAAAAAAAAAATACTAAATAGACATACTTGAATATTTAGAGAAAATTTCTATCCTCCAAATGAATAAAAACTGAATTACTTTTAAGACCACACAAAAACTGCTCAAAGACAATGCAAATGAAATACAAACTGTACCTCCTCACTCCAAGAGAATTCTAAAATATAATGCTACTGCCATGACTATGGTTTTGCCACCAATCACCACCACCACCCCCACCACCATCATCATCATTGGTGTCTTGCTAGTCAAAAATGTGTGGTCTAATCTTTACCAGTACTGCACAGAAGCTGAAATCGTGTCTACAAAGCAACAACTTTTTTTGCAATAGCGATATCTCAAAAAATGTTTCATGGAACGCACTTTCAGTGAAACTTGGAGCAAATCTTTTTTTTGCAGTGGGTTAAGCCTCCACCTCATTCCCACACCCTCCCCACCACCCAAATTTAAATATATCTACTCAGGGGTTGCACAACAGAGGAAAAAAGGGAATTCTTTACTGTTGGTGAAAGTGCTTTCAGAGAAACACTTTCTCTGAAATAACAGTCACCAGAAGATCGACTGAAAGGCTCCCACAGGAGTCATGGTTAGTTAATTTATGTACGTTGCCTTACACTACACAGTGATGTGAGCATGCTTCAGTTTAGTTTGGCAAGAGCCACAGTTCAAAACCGTAAGATCTGTTGACAGCTATATATATTGGCTGGAGCCAACATTATGCAGACGGTGATTCTGCCTTAAAAGTATATCCTCTATGAGTTAACTGGATTTTTGATTTAATGACTGCCTTCCACAGTTACCCAAGCATGTATGTGAATTACAAACTGGCTGTTATCTGAACTGTAAGGGAGTATTCTGTCTCTTATACAGAACTGGGCGACTTCTCAATTATATGAGCTGCCTCACAATTAAAACTGAAGACACACAGTCTCGTATCCTGTCAGACTACTGCCTTAACTCTTACACAAAAGCTCCATTCTGCATCATCTGGAACTACTACTCACTGGAGAGCCTTCTCTACATATTTGTGCTTTCTACCATCACCACTTTCACTCTCTGCTGTACTAAACCTGTCTAAACACTTAAAAACTATCCAAGATAGAAGGTCAGCCTGCTTCACTTCTGCCACCAGCCTTCTATCACAACATGTTCTGAGAAGGTGCAGATCTAGTGACAGAACTTATTCTCCACACTAAATTCCTTCTGTGACAGGTGTACATACATAATTAATCTGGAGGTTTTCCTCTCACCTAAACATTTTCCTTCTAGAAATAAGAGGGAGTTTCAACCTCATGCACACCTACCACAGAGTCGCACTGAGCAAGAACACTCCAAATTTCCTATTCTGAACCACAGCAGCAAAAGAAATGTTTTAGCGAGAGGCAATTCAATGGTCAGGCACAATGACTTGTTATTCACAAGGCAAGAGTTGTCTTTCAGGTGCCAGCACTTTTGACATTACAAAGGCCTTAAAGTCCCCAACCCCTGACAAATTTGAGTATGACATAGTAGTGGTACATCCAGGAGTGAAGGACATAAGACGTGAAAACCCTAAGGGAATTACAGAGAACTTTCTATCAATGTTACAAATTCAGGTACAACACTGGTCCTGACTGGAATTCTTTCTTTGCATTTAGGCATCATTCAAAGTACAGGAAGGATAACTGGCTTTTATAAATAGTATAGAATTCCAGGGAGATCCAGTACATATTAGTACAGGTTAAGATCCACGATAGTCCAGCTTATTTTGCTAAGACAGCCTGCACCTTTTGTTACAAAGCTTCCATCCATCCATCCACAACCCCTATTTCCCATTTTTGCATATGGGGTCAGGGTGTTACTTCAACAGTGACAATCTACAGCCAAGGTTTACAGTGCAAGGTGGCTAGATCTGCCACAATTCCAAGGCTTCCACATGCTGACTAAAGCCTTTGCTGTCCTTCAAGAGCCCTTTTTAGTCACAGTCCAGATAATGGACATTTCAATGAAACCAACATATCAATCCCAAAATCAGATCACATTAAAGCAGCTCTCCTCCAGGGCATAAATTCAAACAATAAACCACATGATCCTGAGGTATTCCTGCCTTTAGGAAACATCCATGACTATGTAGTTACAGAAACTTGGTTATATGTCAAGACAGCACTTCCTCTATAACTGGTTTTGAATTTTTCATGTATTCAGTCCTGATGGCAACTGCGGTGGAAACTCAATATTTGTCAAGGAACATGCTATCTCAAGGCAGATCCCTAGTAACTCACAAATCAAGCTTAATGAAATGCAGATCACACTAGATATGATTATCAACTAGCAGCTTGTTACAGCACACCTTCTTTGTCCCCCAATGGCCACAAAAGATTTCTCAGTATTCTAAGTTATCTCCCTGTTACACCTGCATCACAGTAGGTGACTATATGTACAATTCAATAAACATGGATGCCTATACCTGCAATATAGCATACGTCCAAAAATTCCCAGACTTAAAAACTCCACTGAGCAGCTGGTAAACATATCAAAGGACACAGCATTCTTGACCTGATTCTTACAAATACGGCTACCTCTTGCACTGTTCCTCTGACATCACCTTCCCCAGTGAAGACTTGCCCCATACTTGTGAACTTCTCATTTAAATTTAAAGAACCTACAGCAAACCCCAATGAATTCAAAGATTATAAAAGTGTCAACCTTAATCTACTCTATGATGAAATATCAATATTAATCTATAAATGTACCACTCGGACCTTGATACAGCACCAAGATTCACTAAGGAATTCTACACCCATTTAGAAAACTGCATAGAGCTAGCAGTCCCTACCAGAACCAAAAAAATTAAAAAGTAAACCACCTAGGTGGCCCACCACCATAAACAAACTGTACAACAAAAGAACTCCTCCTTAAATTATATATCAAATTCAAAACCTCTCTTCTTAAGGAAATTATCAAAAACATTACAAAAAAAGAAAGACAAACATTGAAAGGTCCATTAAAGGAGCCCATGGACTTAAGAAGCCAAAGATAATTATAAACCCTTATTCATCTATATTAGAAAACTAATAAACAATACCCTACACTGCTCTGAACTTCTTCATAATGATGCCTCCTATAGGATACTGACAAACAAATCAAGTGCCAACTTCATCCCTGAGACTTTTATCCAAAGCCCTGAAATATCTTTAGTCCCCCAATTATCTATAAGGATTATTTACTGACTATCCTAACCAAAAACAAAATTGCTTTTTCAGTGGAACCTGACAATATATCCAATTGATTTACTAATAGAGTTAAACATGCCCTTACAGACCAACCTCAAACTATTTAAACAAAGTTTAGCTACTGATTTTCTCGCTGATGAGGTGTACTACAGTGGAGAAGTCCATCCATAAGGTTGACCTTACAACTGAACCAGGTGATTACAAATCTATTAGCCTTAAAAGTCTCATCTGCAAAGCCATGAAATGAATTATAACGGACTTCAAACTACACTATTAAGAATTTTATTGCACCTAACCCCCAGAAGTTTGACTTTGTGAAGGAGTTACCTTGTCTACTGAACCTGGTAAACTTCTTTGAAAGTGTTGCAGAGTCTGTAGAATGTTGTCATGCAGTACACATGGTATATATTGTCCTGGCAAAGGTCTTCAACACCATTCCCCATACTGGCATCATACAGGAGCTAAATGCTTTAAAAAAATGACCCATATCTAGTAAGACGGATAGCAAACTGGCTGAAAGACTGAGCCCACACTGTACAATTTGCAGGCACCTCATCAGAAAGTATGCATGAAAGTGACCAGTGGTGTCTCTAAGATAATTTTTACTCAAAGAGGGTTTCCATTTGCACTTCAAAGGTCCACAGGCAAGTATTAAGCTAGTCACGCTTGAAGGCCAATCCAATTTCCCTTTTAGTACTTGAATTAACTTATCCCATTTGGTCTTAAATTGATCTTACCTATCCCATGGTCGATAAATAGAAGTTATGTACTCACCATAACTTGGCATCTGTGTTGTCCAATTTCATTCCTCCTCACTGTTGGGTCTTCAGATCCGACATCGATCCGACTCACCCATATCTTCAAGACTTTAGGATGAGAGTCTCGAGCTCCTCCCTCTCTCATCATGCATCATACCTACTTTAATCCCTCAGATCGATCGATCCGACTCAACCATATCTTCAAGACTTTAGGATGAGAGTCCCGAGCTCCTCCCCTCTCTCATCATGCATCATACCTACTTTAATCCCTCAGATCGAGTTTGCTGCCTTATACAGTAGGATACATACCAGAAGGAAGAAACAGAACAGATCATGGAATCTGGGGCCCAAACCATGAACCTAAGGGTTCCAAAAAACCTCCAGGTAACTTCTTGAAGAAACCTACACTGGAGGATGGTTGGGAGGGAAGTGAGAAAGGATGAAAATGGACAGCACATATGCCAAGTTAGTGAGTACATAACTTCTATATCTGTTGTTGTCCTTTTCATTCTTCCTCACTATTGGGTCACAGTCCCCAGCTACGCAATTCCTGGGTGGCCTCTAAGGAAGGATAAGCGGGAGCACTGTCAAGCCGAAGCATGCCCTACTTCTGGAGTCAATGTCCAGTTTATGATGTGAGAAAAAAGTATGAGTGTTAGACCAAGTGGCTGCAGCACATATCTCATCAAAGTCCTGGTAGAAAAATCTGATGACGTGCCCATGGATCTCAAAGTGAGCTTTAGGAGGACAAGGTAATTAAATACCTTTTTAGTAATAAATAAAAATAAAAGCCAAAGATATACCAGAATAACGAGACGAAGAATAGTAGACTGCTTTTTGCAAGTAAAACCATTCACAACTTTCGGTGCTTTTTCAGGCATAAAAACAGAGATCTAAAAAGCTAGAAACTTCTTTATATAGTACATAGCATCAATTAGTGATGTGAATTAGATTAGTGATGCAATTAAATATTAAAGAAGAAACCATAAAAACTGTATAAATTACTAAAAACAAAGTCATTTAATACAATTACGAAGAAAAGTACAGTTGTGTACTTACCATAAATGTAGATGTTCGAGTGTATTCACTGTTGCAGTCATTACACTTGGGTTATCCTGCTGGCAGGCTACCCGCAGTCGGCCTGAATTCCAAAGTCCTGGTCCGGCATCGGTTGCTGTCGCCTCTTCCCTGACGTCAGTGCGCCAGGGGTATAAAAGATGTAGCTGACGCCATTTTCTTCAGTTTTTCTTGCCCCAGATGTCAGGTGCCCCCAAAAGGGTAGGCTGTAAAAATTATGATCATAAAAAAGCATGCACATAACCTTCATCTACAAGCAAATACACCACATAGGTTGTATAGAATAGATAGGTACAGAGAAGTCCCAGCAAAGAAAAAGGTGGATGGTGGGAGGGTAACCTGGACTGCAACAGTGAATACACTCGAACATCTACATTTATGGTAGGTACACAACTGTACTATGTTCATCGTGTTTCACTGTTGCAGTCATTACACTTGGGTTGAATCCCAAAGCTGAGATTGAGCGGCTGGGCCTAAATAGAGTTTGGAGTGGCTATGATGCCCTGCAGAACTGCAGTGGCAAAGCCTGCTCTGGATTTAGAATAGAGAGGTAAATGGTAGTGCTTTGTAAAAGTGTGCACTGAAGTCCATGTTGCAGCCTCCAAAAATATCCTTGGTTGGTACTCCTCTGAGGAAGGCTGCTGAAGTGGCTGCTGCTCTGGTAGAACGTGGCCTAATGCCCTTGGCCACTGATTTGCCATGTTGTGAATAGCAGAAATGAATGCAGTGGCCTATCCATTTTGAAATAGTCTGCTTTGAAATGGCTTTTCCTTGGGAACCTGCAGCATATGCCACTAAGAGTTGCTCAGTCTTTCTGAAGGCTTTAGTCTTGTCCAAGTAAAAGCGTAGCTGTCTGTGTATGTCCAAAGTATGCAGAACTCTCCCCCTTATTCTTTGGGTTTGGATAAAAGGTAGGCAAATGTATGGTTTGGTCAAGAGCCACACTGGACACTACCTTAGGCATAAATGTCGGGTTTGTCCTTAGAGAAACCTTGTCCTGATGGAAAATAATAAAAGGCTCCACAGCCATTAGTACCGAAACAAAAAAGGGACCAGCACTCGACAGCAGCAGGATAAAAGATATTTATTTTAGGTTACAAAAGTCAACCTTGCTTGATATGCACAAACCGGTTTCGGCTGTTAAAGCCTTTCTCAATGTGACTTCTTCCTAATTCAAATACATTTGTTTGCAAAAGCACCTATTACATCCTGGTTCTCAATTTATACCCAGAACTTAAAGTGATATCAACCTGTTAAGATTTGTATAAAGGGTATTAATACAGTGTTTACATGAAGATTTGTTTAACCTGATTTTACTTTTAATACATTGTTTAAACCACATACTACTAACATCCTGATAATACCAATTATAAATTTAGCTTAAACATCAGCTAAATAATAAGGCTACTGTGAACTGTAGCCCTAAATATTTATATATTTTTATTAGGCAAAAATCAGATTATATGCATATATATATATATATATATATATATATATATATATATATATATATATATATATATATATATATATATATATATATATTTTTTTTTTTTTGCATATTGTTGGTTAACATAGTTTGATTTGATGTATGTGGATTATGATGTTAACATTGGAGTAATTGGATGTTTGACTGCCCAATAATCATTGTTTGATCCTATAATTCCTGTATCATTGGGGGCACCAATGGCCTATCCATCATGTGCTTGATATTCATTTAGTCCTGGCTTAAAAAAAGCCCCAAGGGTGGTGATCCAATTGTTCTCCATGTTATTAAGTTTAGTGTGCCACCCCATCTTAAAATTCCTGTGAAGTTGGATTTTATCTATTATGGTAAACTTAAATAATGCTCCTGTATGTTGTTGACTATGTTTGTATAGAGCATTGGTTGTTCTTCTGTTTCTAATGGAACTCAAATGTTCGCTAATCCTGATTCTAATGGGCCTGGAAGTCTGCCCAACACAGAACGCAGAGCAAGTGCATTGTGCCAAATATATCACCCAATCCGAACTGCAATTCCCGAAAGTTTTTACGTTAAATACCTTTGGTGTATTCTTACTGGTAAATTCTTTGGTTTTCCAAATATATTGGCATAAACTGCAATGTCCACAGGGGTAACAATCAACTAAGGCATCGCCAAAAAGTGTAGTTTGTTGTTTAATACCTGGTGTGAACCTTTTGTAGTGTGTTAACTGAGACTGAATAGTAAGTCCCCTGCGGTAAGAAGAAGCGCAGGTTTCGGGAAGAATATGATTGAGAAATGAATTCGACTAATATATCCCAATGTTTGTTAACAATTTGTCTAAACCAGGAGGTGTTGTTACCATACGTGGTAACTAGTCTGATAGGTTGCCTACCTTGCTTGGTAACTTCCTGTGATCTGTTATATTTAAGAAGATCGGATCTGCCCTTAGTTTGTAACTCTTTGACAGTCTTGTTTAGATGGTTGGAATTGTATCCTCTATCCACAAATCTGGTTGTTAATTCTTGTGTTTGACTGGAATATTCTGCTGTCGTTGAACAAATCCTTTTCAGGCGCAGATATTGTGACTTGGGGATGCTATTGAAAATGTGGCGGGGATGAGAGTTGGTGGCATGGAGAATGGTGTTATATTGTGGGAATTTTCTATGTATTGTTGTTGCTAAGGTGTGATCTGGTAATCTTTTGATAGCCACATCCAAAAACACCATCTCATTATATCCAATATTGACCGTAAATTGTATGTCAAATGGGTTGTTATTGAGATAATCCACAAATTTGGATAGTTCCTCCTTACTACCCCGCCACACCAACCAACAGTCGTCCAAATACCTACCCCATATATCCATGTATTCCATATAAATATTCCGCTGAGCATCATATATGAAGGTTAGTTCATAATACCCCATAAATAAATCTGCATAAATTGGGGCAAAGGATGCCCCCATAGCTGTTCCTTTAATTTGCCAAAAGGGGTTACCTTCAAAATAAAAGATGTTTTTCTGCAATACAAATTCAGTTAACTGGATCAAAAAGTTGTTAAATCCTGTTGAGTATAGATTTGATTCTTCTAACCAATATGTAACTGCCAGAATGCCAGCTTGATGTGGGATACTTGTATACAGGGATGTTACATCTAATGTACATAACAACCAGTCCTCATCCAGTTGAGAATCTTCAATAATATTCAAAAACTGTGTTGTATCTTGGATACGTGATCTAACCATTGGCAATAATGGTTTTAAATATACAGTCAGAAAAGCAGATAAAGGTTCAGTCAGAGATCCACGACCTGACACTATTGGTCTACCTGGTGGGTTCATTAGATCTTTGTGTGTCTTGGGCATTAAATAGAGGTATTGTGGCATTGGTTCTGAAACCTTTAGTTGGTTGGCCACTTGGGAGGTAATAATATCTTCTTCCACAGCTAAATCTATGAGTGAATCAATATCTGTTTTAAAACTGGGGGTTGGATCCACTACCATCTTTAGATAAAACTGGGTTTGGGATAACTGTTTCAGTGCCTCTGCCTTATATTTTGAGTGGTCCATAACCACAATACCTTCCCCTTTATCTGCAGATGTGATCACGATATTTCTATTTTGTTGTAATTGCTTAAGTGCTTCACGTTCTTGTTGGTTAAGATTATTGCGACAACTATCAGTATCTTTGGAAAAATGTAAATCTTTCATGACACACTCCTTGAATATAGACACATGTTTGTCCATTGGTGGTACAAATGTAGATTTTCCAAACCTAAACCCAATAGATCTTTGAGAGTTAGTTTCATCTGAAAAAAATAACTTTAGATTAAGTGTTCTGCAAAAGTTATTAATATCATCCACTAATAAATGTTCAGACACCGGTGTAGTGGGTACAAAATTGAGGCCTTTATTTAACACCTTGTATTGAATTTCTGTAAGTGCCACAGATGAAATATTCAGTACATTGTTTACTGTGTTGTTATTTTTTTCAAAAGTGATTGGAGATTGGTTGAACCCAATTCTATGCTTGTGCTTCCTCCCTGCCCTGCGTTTGTTGCCCCTAAAGGGATGGATTGCTTTCTTTTGGCAACTGGGGACGCCTGGATGGAGGAGACATCACCTTCTGTAGTAGATGAAAAATCATCATCAGAAGTGAAATTGGTTCTACTGTCATGTTTTTTTAAAATAGGTCTGGGTCTTTTTCTACCCCTAGGTGGTTTTGTGTGTGCTCTCACTGAACCTCACATTCTTTGAAGTCACAAAGGGTTTTCCTTTTTCATAATCCCCTAAATCTCTGTTGAATTTGTGTATTTTTCTTTTCTTAAGTTCCGCTTCTATGTTGTTTAATTCCTTAGCTTGTTGGGATAAGTGGTCCTGATAATAATCGGTGTCGGAAAAAGTTTCAGCTTCTGAACAAGTTGTTTGTAATTCTGTAGTTAGGGTTTCAATATTTCTTTCATAGTATTTAGAAAGACTTTCAACAAACAACATGGATGCCTGATGTTGGGCAGTAGCCCAATCCTGCCTTAATTTGTTGTCAATATTTGCAACTAGAGGTTGCAACTTAATACGGAGTCCTCTTAGTGTTATATCTTTAATTTTGTATGCTTTAAACAGCTTTAAATGCCATATATTTGTTCTGAGGGCTTTCATTTGTCTGTGTAACTTTGAAAAAACACTCCCATATTTTTCTTTAAGATTAATTGTAATATCAGTCGTGGAGACCTGACCTGTATTGAGTCCAAAAACTTCTAGGTTATCCTTATCAGCCGAAAGGCCTTTAAGGATATCATTTAAATCCATATTTGGGATCGGGATATAAAATATCCTCTTGTTTGTTTCCAAAAAATATCCAATATGTGTTGAAAAAACAAAATTGTATTTGTGTAACAAAGTGATGTAGGCGTACTGTTATTTAGCCCGACCAGAATATGTCATATAACCTTTGTGCCAATATTCTATAATAATAGGTCAGAGAGTCACAATATATGCATGACTGTGCCCAAATAGGTCCACGATATAACGCTATGAATGGCTTTTTTTGTTTTAATTTCCTTACAATAGGTGGAATTATTCCCAAAAGGGCTGTTAAATATGATATCCTTTCTTAATAACCACCGTAAGGATGTTCATTCACACTTAAAAAGTTGTTTTATCTTTAATAATGCCCTTACAATAAGTGGAACCAAAGAAGAATCAGTATTCCCAGAAATACTTATTTGTTGTGCCACCGTAAGGGTATAACCTGGAGTTCTTTTGTGAAAAGCCACATTAACATGTTACCCTATATGCTAGGGTTAGCTTATTTGTTGGTAAGTAGTTAAGTGGGCCCTTATTCACTCAAACCATAATGAAACCCAGAGACCGAAATTAGAATTATTTTACCCAATGTTACACCTGGTCAGACTTAATGACAGTATTGCCCTGTTTGTACTATGTTTTAATGTGAAAAAATAAAAGTTACATAAAAATTCTTATTGTGATTTTACCCAAATAAATTTGGCTGATTATGTTAATTGTACTAAACCAATATGCTTATATATATGTGCCTCTAAATAACCATTGGGTTAATACCCTCAGAAAAAATATATATGTTGATTTGCCAATTGTTTAAATCAATTATTTTGTATCATGTTTAAAATGGTAATGTTTATCACTATAAGGTTGACACCAACTTGTTGTGTATACACAATGACATACATGCATTCAGCAATTGTTGTATTGAAGTCAGTATTTAAGAAGTAGAAAACTCAGACTCCTATTATAAATCTTAATGGGTACAAAAGATCCCTGACTTATTAGTGTATGCACCTAGTTAAGAACTCTATGTTCAAATTATAACTGGGCTAAGTATATTATACATGTGACATCAATTTGTTTGCTGAAACATTGTTATGCCTAATGATAATACCAAAGTCCGTAGGCTTGTTCTAATATGTCTATATGCCCTCTGTAACAATCCAAAAACATAGGCCAATGTCCAAATGTCTAGCCTTGATAAGGGTACAAAAATCACCAAATTGTAAAATTTAGAAGGCAAGTGCACCGGTTGTATAAACTGCAACCTGATCGTTAACCAAAAACAATTGTTATCAAAAAATAGTTCTTATCTAGGTTATGTCCCAGGAAAAAATTGTTAAAGAATGCAAAAGCTTGCCCATCAACTTGTGATTCAAAAATTGAAAGACTGTACTTATATTCTAGTTATTAAATATGTAGTCAAGGACATACACTATCTGGCTGTTACACCTTGTGAGTTAGATGCCTGTACCAGTTTTTATAAACAAACCAAAACATTTAGGAATTAGAAATATAAACCGGTATAAATGTATGGCCCACTTTCTAGATCGAACCATTCATTCCCGATCTAAAAAAACAATTCAATTATTGAAAAACAGTACATATATTTCCAGTTATTAAATGTATAGTATAGGCCATCCACTATTGTGTTTGTTACACCTGGTAGGTAAGCTGCCTGCATCAGATTGGTGAATAAACCAAAACGTTTAAGAATTAGAGGTATAACCCCCTATTAGTGCATGACCCACTCTCTAGATCGAACCATTCATCGCCCATCTGTAAAAGCATTGTTGAATTTAACCAACATACCAAGTAATCAACATTAGGTATTTTAACAATATGAACATAGTTCAGCAAAACCTTAATAGTCCAACATTAAGAAAGTGAGAAATAATATGCCCATGTATTGGCATTTGCCAGTCATTCATATTGGCCCCTTGCTTGTAATAATGTCATTGCACATAAACATTATTCGCTTTAGTATGAAAAAGGACCAAAAATTTTATTTTTCTTGTTTCGTATATAGTCCAACTTGCCCCCACGAGCGCAAGGTAATTATTTACATCCACACGAAATTTACCATCTGAATTGTAGTTTTATCGCTGAAAAACCAGTAAACGAAGAAAGGCAGTCATTAGTTTAAATCCAATCAAGATGTAAATCCCGCATTAGGCACAAAACACAATATTCGTAATTATTAGTCCCAGTCTCTAAATGGATCCTTCATGTAGGCCCAACGACCCTGTTAGCTTCGTATCATCCTAAGATAATAACTGAACCACTTGCCTGGCGCTGTAAATCAGCGATGCGTCTTCGTACCACGACTGTATTGGAAATAACCCAAGTCCAATATCCAATGTCCAATGTCCAAACCACTGTAAAAATACCACCACGAAGCAAAGAACCAAGAGGAAGGTGTAATCCTGCTACCAGGCGTCCCCAGCGTGAAAACAGCAATACAGAGCAAACGAGGCACGCACGCCATTAGTGCCTGTAACTCCGAGACTCTTCTTGCTGAAGTTATTGCTAGGAGAAGAGTGGTTTTCCATGACAAGTATTTTATCTCTGCTGTATTGGCAGGCTCAAAAGGAGGCAGTGTGAGTTTTTCCAAGACAAAATTGAGGTCCCATGTAGGTATTGGAGCTCTCCTTGGAGGTCTTATGTTTTTAGCCCCTCTGAGAAACTGTCTTAGCAGTGGTTGAGAAAAAAATAGGTGGGTCCATATTGTAATGAGCTGAAATGGCAGAGGCATGGATCTTAATTGATGAGAAGGATAGGCCTTTGTCCAGCATCTCAGTTAGATATTGCAAAATCTGAGGAATATTTGGTTCAAGCGAGTGAATTCCCTGCGCTTGGTTCCAAGCATAGAATCTCTTCCATTTTTCTGCATAAGATTTTCTGGTGCTGGGCCTCCTGGCCTCCAAAATAACATCCATAACTGCTTTAGAGAGAGGTGTGTTCTGAATGATTACATTATCCACCATGCAGCCAGATTTAGGGTTCTGAGTTGGCTGTGCAGGATCCGATTGTTCTGTTGGGTCAGCAAATGAGGTATTAGAGGCAATTTCCAGGCTGGGCCTTGAGACAAGCTCTTTAGGATTGGGTACCAGTGCTGGCTTGGCCAGTCTGGGACAATCAGTATTATTTTTGGCTTCTCTTGTCTGACCTTTAGGAGTACCCCGGAGAGGAGAGGCAGAGGAGGGAAGGCATATACTGTAAGAGCTTTCCAGTTGACTGAAAGGGCGTCCACTTTCCATGCTTGATTGTGATAAGTCAGAGTGCAGAATCTCTGTAGCTGGCAGTTGTGAGGGGAAGCGAATAGACTATGTCTGGGCATCTCCATTTCCCTGTTATCATGTTGAAGATTTGTGGGTCCAGTTTCCACTCGTGAGGATCCATGAGGTTTCTGCTTAGTTCGTCTGCCAAAGTATTTATCTTTCCTGGCAGGAATTGTGCTTGCAGATGTACTTGAAAAGTCAATGCTGTGTTCCACAAAGTCATGGCTTGCCTGCAGAGGGGGTAGGAATGTGTGCCCCCTTGCTTGTTTATGCACCACATGACTGTAGTATTGTCCGTCTTTATCAGTAGTTGTCCTGGATGAAGTAGGTCCTTGAAGGCTGCCAGGGCATTTTGTACAGCTAGCATCTCTTTTTGATTGATATGAAGATGCATTTGGTTTGTGGGCCATGTGCCCTGAATACATTTTCCTGTCATGTGCGCCCCCCAGGCATAATCTGATGCATCTGTTGTTAGTGTCTGCCTGGCAGTGGGTAAGGTGAATGGCTGTCCCTTGTTGTGGTGACAGGCCTGTGCCCACCATTGAAATTCCTGTTGCAGGCAAGGAATGAGAGTAATTACTGTTTCCAGGCTGTGGCAATGTTGAGTCCAAACACTTTTTAGATCCCATTGTAGTTTCCTCATATGCAGTCTTGCATATGGAATTAGTAGAATGCAGGATGCCATGTAGCCCAGAGCCTGCAGAATTTTTCTTGCAGATAACTGGGTCTTTGTTGCCAAGTCTTTGAAGTAAGAAGTCAGATGCTTTTGTTTGTCTGGCGTGAGATAAGCCATCTGGGCAGCTGTATTTAAGCTTGCACCCAGGAATATTATCTCTTGAGAGGGTACTAATTTTGATTTATTTTCGTTTACTGTGTACCCTAGGCAAATTAGTAATCTTTTTACAAACGCCACATGCTGTAGTAGAATATCTTTGTCCTTTGCTTGAATAAGGCAGTCGTCTAAGTAGGGGTATATTTGAATTCCTCTTTGTCTGCAAAATGCAATTACTGATGCCAGGCATTTTGTGAAGACCCTGGGCGCAGTAGATAAGCCAAAGGGCAGTGCAGAGAATTGGTAGTGCAGTGAGCCAACTATGAATCTGAGGTATCTTCTGTAAGATTGTCTGATTGGGACATGCAGGTATGCCTCTTTGAGGTCCAAAGTTACAAGCCAAGCCTTCTTGTCCAGCATGGGCAGAAGCTGCTGCCGAGTCAACATTTTGAATTTTGGGACGTCCAGAAAAATATTTAGAACAGACAGGTCCAGAACTGGTCTCCAGGCTTTGTCCTTTCTTGATACTAAGAAAAGTCTCGAGTAAAATCCTTGTCCCTGCTCTTGTTGTGGCACTGGCTGAATAGCCCCCATGTCCATGAGAGATGAAACTTGTTTTTGTGCCTCTTGCCATTGATTGTGTGGCAGGTCTGGCATGCCTTTTGCCTTTGGAAGGGTGTGAAAGTGGAACCTGTAACCCTGAGAGACTATATTTAAGACCCATTTGTCCTGGGTGATCTTGTGCCAGTTTTGTGAAAAAAGTGCTAGCTTTCCCCCTAAGGGTGCTACCAAAAAATAAGTGCCTGGCATAGGCAGAGGGAAGTCATTGGGACTATTTTTTATAAGGCTGTGATTTGTCTTCTCCACTTTTGGAGGTAGAAGCACCCCATTATTTGGGGCTGTACGAGCCCTGGGGCTGTTGCCTGCCTCTAGGGCATCTGAATCTGCCTCTTTGTGGTCTGTCTGACACTGGAAAGGACCAATTCTTAGAGGGCCAGTTCCTGCTAAATCTGGGTGGCTGTACCTGTAAGAAATCCTTTTCTGTCTGCATAGATTTTGCCTTATCCTCCATTTTCTTAAACACCTCCTCTGCCTTAACACCAAACAAAGTATCATGCTGTAATAGGGCATCCAATACTTTTGCTTTAACATGATCAGGCAGATTCTGTTCCTTTAACCAAGCATGCCTTCTAATAACAGAACCTGTAACAGCGGCCCTACATGAGGCTTCCAGTCAATCCTAGCCACATTGTAAAGTATGTTTTCCCACTTGTTCAGCTGCATGTAATAAATCCTGCAAATCTTTGTTCTCAGAACATTCAGAATTTGTCAACATTTTTTGTTTTAACAAAAACATTAAGTATTGCTGATATTTGAGCATATAAAACTGACAATTTAAAGCCCTTACAGCCAAGGTAGCAGAAGTGTAAACTTTTTCCCCCATCTGTCCAAAGCCCTAGAATCTCTGTCGGACGGGACAGGGTTTTTGGCAGAAGCAGCCTTGACCCCTTTGGGACCCCGTGAGATAGTTTCTGGGTCAGCAGCAGGGTTTTTGTAAAGAAATTTATGGGAGTCTGGGACCCTGTAGTATCTGTCCGGCTTAACAGGGGCAGGAGGTAAAGAGTCTGGACACAGGCCGGACTCTGAAAAAACATCATCTACTATGTCTAGAACAGGGGGAATTGCAAGAGGTCTGTGCTGAGAAAGTAAAAGAAAGTCTCCAAGTCTTTTCTTAGAATTGGAATAATCCTGGCTCTCCCATTGGAAATGCTCCCTCATGGTATGCAGGGTTTCCCCAAAAGAATAGTCCTCAGGAGGAGAAGCTGAAGGAATAGAATCTTCAGCATCAGAATCCTCATAGGGAGGAAAAGAATATCCCTGATCAGAAGAGGAATCAGAGGAAATGGAAACCTGATCAGAGGAATCATATTCAGTGTCTTGCCTAGGCCTCTTATCAGGAGGGGGATGGGAACCCCTGATCAAAGTAATTAGGTCTTCGGCCATTTTGAGCATCTGTTACTTAGGCATAGAAGCCTGTCCTGGAGAATGCTGTACTGGTTTCCTTGTCTTTAAAACTGTTTTAGACTTTGTCTTGGATGCTGAAGTAGGCTTTGTATAAAGTTGTGTAGGTCTGAAGACACCCTCAGAAGCCGATGCCTGCTCAGCGGCTCCAGACCCATCTGAGGGATTAATTTCCAATGGCCAATACCTTGAGTATCCAGAGGCCTAGTTGTCTCCACGTGGGAGTCAGAGGCGGCCTGTGGCTGTGAGGTAGCGGGAGTCAGGGGCTGCGAAAGTGCCTCACTGAGCACCGGCGACTGGCCTAGAAGAGGCTTCATCGGTTTTGAACCTCGGATGCTTGTCCTTGTCTTTATCCTTGCGTTTTTTATGAATTCCGGTCATCGGTTGTTCCGACGGCATTATGTAGTTAAACCTTCTGCCAAAATAATGAAAAGCAAAATCGTACCGACGCTTAATAGTGGGTTGGTTAAATCTAGCTCAAAACCGACAACTAGCAACATCATGGTCAGGGCCTAGGCAAGGAATACAGTAAGAGTGGAAATCTTTATGAGGTATTTACTTCCCACAAGAAATACAATTGTTTACTTTTTCTGACATCGGTCTGGAGCAAGAAAAAAGTTTCCCCAACGGGGTACTTAGCTTTATTGAAGACTTCGGATCTGAAATTAGATTTCGGAAATCTCAGGAGTCTGCCGACCGGCACTTGCGAACTGCTTCTGCTTCGGGCACTGCGTGGCAAGAAAGACTAGAGAAAATGGCATCGGCTGCATCTTTTATACCCCTGGTGCACTGACGTCAGGGTAGAGGCGACAGCAACCGAAGCCGGACCAGGACTTTGGAATTCAGGCCGACTGCGGGTAGCCTGCCAGCAGGATAACCCAAGTGTAATGACTGCAACAGTGAAACACGATGAACATCTTCAGCTCTGGTTTTATAGTTAACATTTCATTTAATCCTGGAGGGTAAGAAGCTCTAAAACACAGAATCAATTTATTTTCTTGCCTCTCAGTCAAATTAACTCTTATCACCTCCCTCCGAGTGATGTAGGAAGATTTTCTAATATTAGAAACTTAAAGGTGTGGATATTGTTAGTTCACGTACATGTTTATGTAATGAATTGGTACTGCTACCTTTTCATATGTTTGATATGTGACTACAAATTTGATCTTTAAAACACTGACTAGTTTTTCATATAAAAAAAAAGGACATTTAGTTCACCTGGCCATATATATTAGATCCATAGTATTACAATCCCCATATGCCTATATATAAAAAGTGTTTTTTTTTTTTTAACTGGATGAATAAATGTCTTTGCGTAAATACACTTACAGAACACACAGTTATTGCACTTACAAGTTCACCTTTTGTTTAACATCTGATCTTTACTTTTCAATTGTTCTTTATAACAGTCTATTTTTGGGTGTCCTACATTTTTGTAGCTGAAAGCTGGATTTTTCACACTAAAGTCTTTTAATTCTGGTACTTATGACAACAGTGGCCAATACTGTCTTACAATATTCTTAATATTTTTTTGTGTTTTGATTGTAAGTTGAAACAAAATAACAATTATTATCGGTGGACATAAAGTATTCCTACCCTTTAGTGTTTCATTTCTAATACGATGGAATTTTTGACTATGGTAACCACTATCCGTATACTCTACAACCATGTTATTCAACTGTTGTATTAATTCCTCTTTCTGTGTTTAATGCGCTGGTCCTTGCCATTTGATTTTTAACAGTATTGTCAAAGTACGGATGCACACTATCATATGCTAAATATGTACATTTCTTGAATTCTTTTTTTTCTTTTATAAAGGATGGTATCTAATTGCCTTTTAATATCTTTTTTAAAGTGATGTCTATAAAATCAATATTTCTATAATACATTCTTCTTAAACCTCAAAAACGATGTAGTAGTATAAAAATATCTATAAAGTCATTTAAGTCACAAAGACAGTCATCCAAAAAGTTGAAAGAATTTGTCCATAAATCTAATGTAAAAAACTACATGATTACAGAGACTGTTCTTTTGAAGTGACGGCTATACAGTCTTCCAGGAAAGAAATTTCAAGTCACAACTGTCAACTGCCTTGAATGGCCCTTGAGTGAGACCTTGAAGTAGAATAGTAAGATCCCAAGGTGGAGAAGGATCTTTTACTGGTGGTCTTAAGAAGATTCCTCACATGAACTCCTTGCATAATCTTGATGAAGAAATAGCAGAAGATCCTGTCCCTAAATGAAAATTGGAAGTGGCAGCTAGCTGTAACTTTACAGAAGAAAAATTGGAGCCTTCATGATAAAGTGTACTCAGAAAAAGGAGAATAGCCGATATCAGAGCTGAAAAAGGGACAATATTCTTTGAAACTCAGATAGAAAATCTTTACCACTTACTGTTATAAACTTTTTGGGGAAGCCTTCTGAGAGGCTAAGATTTAGTCACATCATGGGGAAGTTTGCATGGACTTTCGTACAATCACCAGAATTGGAGAAACTATGCAGTCACTCTTAGGGTGTGCAGATTGGGATGACAATTTTCTGACAGGTGAGAGAGAAGGTCCTGACTGGGATCCAGTATCCATGGGGGATACTTGAGGTGAGACCACTTGAAGGGGAACCATACCTGACGAGGCCAGAATGGGGCAATGAGGATAACTGCACTCTTCAGCCTGTTGGCTTTCTGTAGAAATCTCAGGATCAAGGGTAGAGGAGGCTAAGCATAAAGGAGGCTCGGGGACCAGTCGAGAACTACAGCATCCCTCAGTGACAACCCCCTTGGGAGGGATGAGTGAACTACTTGCTGCATTTGTTGTTTAATGGAGAAGCGAAGTGGTAGCAGCAAGGCTGGCTCCAATGGCTGAAAATCTTGTTCTCTGACTGACTAAGGGACCACTCATGCAGAGTCAGAATGGACCTGCTGAGCCGGTCTGCTAATGCTTTGGTGTCCCTAGGAATGTGCTTTGCAATTAAAAAGCAGTTTGAAAATATCACCCATTCCCAAACCCCATGGCCTCTCTGCACAAGTAAGATCAGGTGCTTTCCTATTCGCTTATATACCAGACCACTGACATGTAATCTGTATGATTCACAACAGTCCTCAGAGGGAGTCGTTCCTAAAGGGCTTGCAAAATGAGGAGGACTGTTCTCATCTCCAGAATACTGATATGCAGCTTGGTCTCATTGGGGGACATTGTGCCTTGGACGATCTTTCCCTGATAATGCCCCCCCCCCCCAAATGGGAGCATACGTGGTCACTGTGGCTATTGGGGTTGGGGGAAGAATGGCCTGTCCAGATGCAGATCTATCAACTGCATCCAGAGCTGGAAATGGCTTCTGCAGACTGGCATTAGTTTGATAGGAACACAGACTTGCTGCTAAATAATCGACCACTGAACAGCCAGTGTTCGTTGAAGAACTCGCATAAAAAATTTTGCCAAAGGTATTACGATGATGAATGCTGGCACAGTGCCCTGAGGACTAACTTTCCTGGTGGAGCTGAATGATCTAACAAGTCCTGGACTTGATGCCTGACAGAACATATGCAATGCAGGCATTACAAAGCTATTTGTGATGAAGTGTTCAATTGCATTCCTACGAATTCTAGATTCTGCACAAGAGTCAGGTTTGATTTCACTAGATTTACTGCAGTCTCCATTGAACTGAAGATTTGGACTAGGTATTCCCTGGTTTGAATCAGTTGATGCCTTGTTGGTGCAAGTAAGAAGCCAATCGTCTAAGTATAGAAACACCTGGAATCATTTTAACCTCAGGTGGGCCGTGAAGACTGCCTTACATTTGGTAAACTCGCGGGGGGGGGGGGGAGCTATGGTAAATCCAAAGGGCAGTACTCTGAATTGGTAATTAAAGTCCCCCAGTCGAAAGTGCAGGTGTCTCCTGGAGTGCTTGTTCACACTGATATGATAATACGCCATCCTGGAGCACATCCAACCATCCTTGCACAGAACAGGCATAATGGACTAAACTGTAACCATTCAGAACTTTGACTTCCTGACATATAGATTTAGGTTGCTGAGATCTAGTATTGATCTTAGGTCCCCTGTTTTCTTTGGTACCAAAAAGAAGTGTAAATAAGTTCCAGATCCTATCTGTTCAGTCGGGACCTATTGGATGACACTTTTTTTCTATAATTTTTTCTTTTTTTTTACTTCTGAGTAAGGAACTTGTCCGACTCCATCCAAGCCCAGCGGGAAAATAAATCAATGAGTTCATCCTTGGGGGGGGTCACCATCAGGACTTGTATGGGACCGCCCCAAAAGCCTCCAGAAACACCAAGTCCTTTGGAGTAGGATTTTGGGAAGACCAGACATATTTTTGCTTCAGGAGTTCAAGAATGACTCCAAAGGAGACGTAGTCAGGTGGTGATCGGGGGATCCTTCTCGTTCATTGAAATCAGTGTCCTCGGTCAAAGACTCCAAGGGGAGTCGTCTTGCATGTTTTCATTTGAGAGAACTCCTCTGTGGGATATTCAGGCGAGGTATCAGAAGAAAGGAGGACTCCTTGTGGAAAACATTCTGGAGGCTTAATGGGGAAGGCTGACCAATGGCAGGATGTATGGACTTGTTGCTCAGACCAGACAAAGGATGCGGAAGATTCCAGAACTGAGGAGACATTTCTCTCATTCTAGAGAAAACGCGCACACACACACACACACACACACACACACACACACACACACACAAACAGGAGAGAGAACTTTCAAAATTTGTCAAAGGCTGAAAAACTGCCAAAAATTAAAAACAGCTCTAACCCAAGCTTGAGTGAGTGTGATCCACATCTGGTTCACTGAAGCATACAGGGCATTATGGGTACAAGTGAGGAGCTTGAGATTCGGATCCAGGACTGTAGAATGTGGCAGAGCTGAAACCGAGGGTCTGATCAGAAACCCTATCAAGAGGAGGAATGAAGGAAGACAACACAGATGCCAAATTATGCTAAGACATAATCTTTTATTACACTAGTGAAGGCAGCTGAAAAAAACACGGCTAACCCTATACAGTTAAAAACATCAGTATATAAAGGAAGAACAAACTATTTACTTTTTTTTTTTGTTAAGACAAAAGTGCCAATGGCACTAGATGGAAAGTGAAAGAAAAGGGAGGTAGCAGTTCCTAATGCCTGTCAACTACTTAAAGGAGGAGCTATTCAAAATTTCTATTCAAAGATAGACAGGAAAAGTTCAATAATTGTTAGAGTTTAAACATTCAAGGAAAGGATTTGAAAGAAAAATATGTTTTTAATTTATCACCTATCCGAGTTGAAGCTCGACACTCTGGATCACATCTTGGCGCAATGGCAGCAAACGAGATCTGAGGGGCTAGAGTAAGTATGATGCATGATGGGAGATGGAGGAGCTCAGGACTCAGATCCTAAAGTCCTGAAAATATGGCAGTGCCAGATCTGAAGACCCAACAATGAGGAAGAATGAAAAAAACATCAGATTTATATATTAGCCCAAGAAAGAGTAACTGTGATCATTACATATTTTATGTATCTATCTATATAAAATTTGAGGAGACAAAGCATTTAGAAGCTGTCTTTGCCCATTAGGAGTACAAGGGGCAGTCCTGGGGTAGATTTTATATTACCCTTCCACAGATCCAAGTTGCACATGAATATGGACATGGATGAACTTTGTTTTACATGAATGGGTACCCTGTTCCAGAGCAGTGGTATCCTCTGCAAGAGATAAATGTCCTTCCAAACTAAAGCATTCTGTTGATGTTGCAGAAGAGGTCTAGATCCCTAGACCAACTACTTCTGATGCCATATAACTTCCTGATGTGTAGTAGATCCATCAATACTGGGTCACTGATGCCTTGTATGACAAACATAGGTCACATCTTGGTCCACAGGATATGTAATATAGTGACAGGGCTTTGAGTTGGTCCATGTAAGACATACTGTTTAGGCCTTGTATCCTTTTAATAGGTATTTCTGTGGGAGTTCCAGTTGATGTATGTGTCTGGACAGATACATGCCAAAGGGGAATTATACTCAATGACTGGTCTAATGAGGGCTGAGTAAAGGGGGACAATGATTTAGACACAATCACGGTTTATAAGCTGCACACTACAGAAAACCTTTTTTAGGATAATGGGCACATGTTGATTGAAATCTGGGTCAATGTCCACATAAGTTTCCAAATCCCGAACAAATGGGCCAACTCTTAAG
>NC_056739.1:280715761-280801313 GCF_019279795.1 Protopterus annectens
ATTTAACAAGCCTGGTCTGCAAAGCTATGGAGAGGATTATAATGGAACTCATAAACAAAGACATAGGGGAGTTGCAGACATTGGAACCGACCCAGTTTGGCTTTGTCAAGGGCAGATCATGCCTTTTGAACTTGGTCGACTTCTTCAAAACAGTCACCAAGGCCATTGATGAGGGAAAGGCAGTCCATACAGCCTACCGTGACCTTGCAAAAGCTTTCGACACAATACCCCACTCTGGTATTATAGAGAAACCTACCAGCTTAAATGTAAACCCATATTGTCACAAGATGGGTTGCAAACTGGCTAAAGGACAGAACCCACAGGGTTAGAGTTGCTGGTGCCATGTCAGACTCCAAGCCGGTCACAAGTGGTGTCCCACAGGGCTCAGTCCTTGGCCCCCTGTTGTTCGGCATCTACTTCTCAGAAGTACAGGCAAACATAGGAGGACTATGGCTGACAAAGTTTGCAGATGACTGCAAACTGGGCGCCATAGTGGAAAGTACATCGGACACAGATATCCTTCAGAGGGTCTCACGAAACTGATAACTGGTGCCAGAGCCATGGCCTGAAGTTAAATGCCAAAAATGTACAGTCATACCCTTCGAAAACAAGGTAACCCCAAGCTACCATATAGGTGGCAATCCATTAAGCACAGAAGAGGTTATCAGGGACCTGGGGACAGGTTGACAGTGGCCTTCTTTGACACTCACATTGCTAAAGTGGTTAGAAAGACCTTCTACATTGCCCACCTGATCATGAAGGGATTCACATCCAGATCAAGTGAGGTCATTGTTCCCCTGTACTCTTCACTTATCAGACCAATGATCGAGTACAATGCCCCATTCGGGATGTATCTCACCCGACACCTGCAGCAATTGAAGAGACCCCAAAAGTTCCTCACCAAAAGGATAAGGGGACTCCAAAATCTGTCATATGCAGCCAGACTGAATAAACTCCAGCTCTACTCAGTCGCATACTGCCTGCTCAGAGGTGACCTGTACCTGATATACAAGGCCATGTCCAACCCGGAATTAATGGACATGCTCCACCTCAAAAAATCCAAATCTACCAGATCCACTAGAGCAAGCGACTTAAACCTTAGCACGGATATAAATAGGACATGCTGGAGGGATAGATTTGTCACCCAGAGACTCCCTATGCTGTGGAATAAAATCCCGGTCCATGTGAGGCAGAGCACCTCGCTGGCTCTGTTCAAGAGAAATCTTGACCGGTGGATGGGAGATCGTAGGTTTACCCCGGAATCATCTCTGTGTCACTGCTGGACAGAGGCACAACAAACTAATGGGCACAGTATTTTTTTAACATAAGGGGTGGCGTAAGCCACAAAACTTTGGGCTAGGCTTATAAATGCCTTAGGGCAGATAGCCTAATATAAACCTATGAACCTATATATATATATGTATATATATATATATATATATATATATATATATATATATATATACATATATATATACATATATATATATATATATATATACATATACACACGTGTAGAGGGAGAGATACAGAGACGGATATCATCAGAATTAATGACAGACTCATGGCAATCAGACTTCAGTGTAATGATAGGGCAGTATTCATAACCTCAGCCTATGTCCCACAGCAGGGTTGTGATGGTGAGAAAAAGAGTACATTCAGACAGCAGTTGCAGGACCTACTAGATAGAGCAGGACAACATTAATTGGTGTTGATAATGGGTGACTTGGATGCACACATCGGGACAGACAGAATAGGATATGAGGACTGCCTGGGTCGACATGGGTGGGACAACAGGAATAAAGGAGGAGAAGCCATTCTAGACTTCTGTCTGGCAAATGGCTTGATGGTAGGATGGAACACATTGTTCAGAACGAGAGAGAGTCACAAGATCGCATACAAGAGTCACTAGCATGCAACTCAGGTAGACTTCATCCTAGTAAGGAAAGGGCACTGAGGTAAAATCCATGACTGCAAAGCCATCCCCAGTGAAACAGTCGGCCCACAGCATAAATCACTAGTTGCTACAATCAGCTGCAAGAAGTGGACAGAGAAAGCTCAAAGGTCAACAGAGACCAGGCTGAAGACATGGAAGTTGACTGGAGAGAAAGTACAACAGTTCAAGGAATTACGCATGGCTCTAGCATCCCAAGAAGAGCAAGAAATTGGTCCAGTTGAACAAGAATGGCAGTGCCTAAAAACAGTATCTGTTAGGACTACAGGAAAGATATGTGGCCAAGCCAAGAACAGAAATAAGGTACATAAGAAAAGCTGGTAGTGGAATGCAGAAGTCCAGGAAGTCATCACAAGAAAGGAGGAGTGCAGGAAGAATTGGGAGATAGAAAAGACTGACCAGGCTAGGAAGGACTTACTGGTTGGCTAACAAAGATGTTAAGAAAGAAGTTGCAATAGCAAAAAATAGGGCATCTGAGGCACTCTACCAACTTCTGGAAAGTGACTCAAGTGGCACAAAGAAACTATATCAGGTTGCAAGACAAAGACAGAAAGATAAAGAAGACAGTTAAGACACCCTTCATAAGGGATGCCAGCAACAACCTGCTCACCAGTACAGAGGACATCAAAGGTAGATGGAAGGAGCATTTCCAGCAGCTTCTGAATGAAGAAAACCCCACAGAAGCTGTACTGTCCCAGAAAAGTACAGTTTTGTACCTACCATAAATGTAGATGTTCGAGTGTATACCCTGCTGCAGTCATCACACTTGGGTTATCCTGTCGTCAGGCGGTCCTGCAGTTGGCCTGAATTCCAAAGTCTTGGTCCGGCGTCGGTTGCTGTCACTTCTTCCCTGACGTCGGTGCTCCAGGGGTATATAAAGAGGCATCCAATGCCATTTTCTTCAGTTTTTCTTGCCCCAGATGTCAGGTGGCCCCCCAAAAGATGGTCAGTAGATAGTACCAATAATAAAAGTTTAGCACAAACAAAACATCCCTCCAGCTATAAGCAAATACACCACAAAGGTTGTATCAGATTGTAAGGTATTGAAAGGTTTTAGTTAGGTCAGAGGGGATGGAGGGAGGGTAACCTGGACTGCAGCAGGGTATACACTCAAACATCTACATTTATGGTAGGTACAAAACTGTACTATGTTCATCGTGTTACCCTGCTGCAGTCATCACACTTGGGTAGAATCCCAAAGCTAAGGATGGGAGGTGAAGTCAAACAGGGTTAGAGGAGGCTAGAAGGCCCTGCAAAACTGCAGTGGCAAAGCCAGCTCTAGTCCTAAGAGTTAAGTGGTAAGTGATAGTGTGTACTGAACTCCAAGTTGCAACTTCCAGAATATCCTTGGTTGGCACCCCCCTGAGAAAGGCTGTAGATGTAGCTGCTGCCCTGGTGGAGTGGGGCCTTATGCTAGCAGGAACTGGTTTTCCATGATGGGTGTAGCAAAAACATATGCAACGTGCTATCCATTTGGAAATGGTCTGTTTTGAGATAGCCTTTCCTTGTGATGCTGTAGCATAGGATACAAAAAGTTGGTCAGATTTTCTGAAAGCCTTAGTTTTATCCAAGTAGTAACGTAGTTGCCTGTGAATGTCCAAGGAATGCTGGAGTCTTTCTCCTTTGATCTGTGGATTTGGGAAGAGGGTGGGTAAGTGGATGGTTTGATTTAGAGCCACACTGGATTCCACCTTTGGCATAAAGGAGGGGTTAGTTCACAGAGAAACTCTGTCTTGATGAAAAATGAGGAAAGACTCTACTACCATTAGTGCCTGTAGCTCTGAGTCTCTTCTGGCTGAAGTAATTGCTAGCAGCAGCACAGTCTTCCATGATATAAACTTTAAGTCAGCTGAGAAGGCTGGTTCAAAAGGTGGTAGCGTAAGTTTTTCCAAAACAAAATTGAGGTCCCAAGTTGGAGTTGGCGCTCTCCTGGGAGGCCTAATGTTTTTTGCCCCTCTGTAATACTGCCTTAGAAGTGGATGTGAAAATAAGGGAGGATCTGTGTTGTAGTGAGCTGAAAATAGCTGAGGTGTGGATTTTAATAGATGAAAAAGAAAGTCCTTTGTGTAACATCTCAGTTAAATATTGTAGAATCTGAGGTATGTCCGGCTGAAGGGCATTTTGGCCTTTAGCTTGGTTCCAGGCGCAAAATCCTTTCCATTTGTCTGAGTAGGCTTTCCTGGTGCTGGGCCTCCTGGCCTCCAGAATGACATCCATAACAGCTTGTGAAAGAGAGGCTGGCTGGTTGCTTAGGTGATTTGCCATGCAGCCAAATTTAAGGTTTTGAGCTGGCTGTGTAGAATCTGACTGCCTTGCTGTGTGAGCATTTCAGGAATTTGTGGTAAAATCCATGGTGGGCCCTGGGCCATGTTCCTTAGTAGTGGGTACCAGTGCTGGTGTGGCCAGTCCGGGGCAATGAGTATCATTCGAGGTCTCTCCATCCTGACTTTCAGCAGCACCTTTGTGAGAAGGGGCAATGGAGGAAAGGCATATACTGTCAGCATTTTCCAACTGAATGAGAGTGTGTCCACTTTCCAAGTTTGATGGTGAAATGTCCTTGTGCAAAATTTTGATAGCTAATAGTTTTGGGGGTTGGCAAATAAGTCTATGTCTGGGCGCCCCCATTTTTGAGTTATCATTACAAATACTTGTGGATCCAGTTTCCACTCGTGGGGATCCATGATGTTTCTGCTTAGGTCATCTGCCAATATGTTCTTTTTTCCTGGCAGGAATTGAGCTTATAATTGAACTTGGTAAGCAAGTGCTGTGTTCCAAAAGGTCATTGCTTGCCTGCATAGAGGGTAGGAGTGTGTACCCCCTTGTTTGTTTATGTACCACATTACTGTGGTGTTGTCTGTCCTTATCATAAGCTGCCCTGAATGTAAGAGGTCCTTGAAGGCTGTCAGAGCATTCTGTACAGCTAGCATTTCTTTTTGATTGATGTGCAGATTCCTTTGATCTGCAGTCCATATGCCTTGACCGCACCATCCTGCCATGTGTGCCCCCCAGACATAGTCCGATGCATTTGTTGTCATAGTTTGCCTGGCTGGGGGTAAGATGAAAGGCTGACCCTTGTTGAAGTGACATGCCTGTGACCATCATAGAAACTCCTGTTGAAGGCAGGGAATAAGAGGTATCATTGTTTCCAAGCTGTGGCTGTGTTGAGTCCATACACTTTTCAGGTACCATTGTAATTTCCTCATATGCAGTTTTGCAAATGGTATTAGTAGTATGCAAGATGCCATGAAGCCCAAGGCCTGCAGATTTTTTCTTGCAGGGAGATGGGTCTTTGTTGCCATTATTTTGAAGTATTGAGTTAGTTGTAGTTGTTTGTCTGGCATCAGATAAGCCATCTGGGCCGTTGTATTCAAGCTGGCACCCAGGAATGTCATATTTTGTGAGGGCACTAGTTTTGATTTCTTTTCGTTTACTGTGTACCCTAGGCAACTTAGAAGGTGTTTTACAAAAGTCAGATGTTGTAAGAGAATGTCCTTGCTTTCTACTTGGATGAGGCAGTCATCCAGGTATGGGTATATTTAAATTCCTCTTTGTCTGCAGTATGTAATTACTGGTGCCAGGCATTTTGTGAAGACCCTGGGAGCCATAGATAAGCCAAAGGGCAGTGCAGAGAATTGGTAATGGGTTGAACCTGCAATGAAACGGAGGTATCTTCTGCAATTTTGTCTGATAGGGACATGCAGGTATGCCTCCTTGAGGTCCAACGTTACTAGCCAAGCTTTCTTGCCCAACATGGGAAGCTGCTGCTGTAGTGTTAGCATCTTGAATTTGGGTACTTGCAAGAAGGTGTTTAGAATTGAAAGGTCCAGAATGGGTCTCCAAACATTGTCCTTTCTGGGGACTAGAAAGAGCCTTGAGTAAAATCCTTGGACTTGCTCCTGTGTAGGTACCAGTTGAATGGCTCTCATGTCCATGAGAGCTGTAATTTGTTTTTGTGCCTCTGCCCATTGATTTTGTGGCAAGTTTGGCATTCCTTTTATCCTTGGCAAGGTGTGGAAATGGAATCTGTATCCTTGTGAGATAATGTCTAGGACCCATTTGCCCTTTGTGACGATGTGCCAGTTGTCTGTAAAAAATGCAAATTTTCCTCCCAAGGGAGCTGCCAAGAGATTTTTGCTTGGCAGTTTGAGGTTTAAGTCATTGTGTTTGTCTTCTAGTAGTTTGGGACCTGTCTTCTCCTCCCTTCTGTGTTGCAGTTCCCCATTGGCAAGGTTTGTAAGGGATTTGTGCTTGTCCTCTGCCCCTTGAGCGTCTGTATTTGCCCCTCTGTGGTCTGTCAGAAGCTGGAAAGGACCAATTTTTTGCTGGCCAATTTCTGCTGAAGTGTGGGGTTGTACCTGTAGGAAATCTTTGACCATCTGCATAGATTTTGCCTTATCCTACATGTTCTTTAAAACCTCTTCTGCTTTAACCCCAAATAAGACATCCTGCTGCTAGTAACTTTGCTTTAACATGATCAGGCAGAGTTTGTTCCTTTAACCAAGCATGCCTACGTATAACAGACCCAGTAACAGCTGCTCTACAGGAAGCTTCCAAGGAATCAAATCCACACTGTAAAGTATGTTTGCCCACCTGTTCAGCTGCATGCAACAGATCCTGCATTTCCTTGAATTCAGACTGTTGAGGGTGTGTGCTCATCTTTTGTTTTATTTGAGACATTAGGAATTGCTGGTATTTCAGCATGTGAAATTGACAATTTAGTGCTCTCATAGCTAGAGTAGCTGAGGTGTAAACCTTCTTCCCCCCACCTAGCTAGTGCTCTGGAGTCCCTTTCAGAGGGTACAGGATTTTTAGCCATAGAAGCCTTAGCCCCTTTGGGACCCTGGGAGATTGTCTCTGGGTCAGCAACAGGGCTTTTGTAAAGGAATTTGTGAGTCAGGCACTCTATAATATCTATCTGGTTTAGCTGGAGCAGGAGGCAGAGAATCTGGATTTAAACTAGATTCTAAGTAAACATCATCCACAATGTCTAAAACTGGAGGGATAGCAAGTGGTCTGTGCTGGGGGAGTAAAAGAAAAGTACAGTTTTGTACCTACCATAAATGTAGATGTTAGAGTGCTAATACAGCTGCAGTCATAACAGATGGGTTCTCCTGCCGTCAGGCGGGTCCTCGGTCGGCCGAATTCCAAAGTCTAGGTCCGGCGTCAGTTGTCGTCTCTTCTTCCCTGACGTCAGTGCGACAGGGGTATAAAAGAACCAGCCGACGTCATGTTCTTCAGTTTTTCTTGCCCCAGATGTCAGGTGCCCCCAGAAGGAAGGCAATACATAAAATTATGAAGTAATGCAATGCAATATAATCAAAAAAACAGTAGTTGCAAGCAAATACACCATAAAAGAATACCCCTAGAGGGGAAGGAAGGAGGGAGGGAAACCTGGACTGCAGCTGCATTAGCACTCAAACATCTACATTTATGGTAGGTACAAAACTGTACTATGTTCATCGTGCATACAGCTGCAGTCATAACAGATGGGTAGAATCCCAAAGCTAAGAAAGGGGTGGTAGGCACTAGGTGGAACTAGGAGGAGCCAAAATGCCCTGCAAGACTGCAGTGGCAAAGCCTGCTCTGGATTTGGAGTATAATGGTAGGTTGTAGTGTTTGGAGAAGGTATGCACAGAACTCCAAGTGGCTGCTTCCAAGATATCCTTGGTAGGAACTCCTCTGAGGAAGGCTGCAGAGGTGGCTATGGCCCTGGTGGAGTGAGTTCTAATGCCTGTAGGAACAGTTTTGCCATGAAAGGAATAGCAAAAGCGTATGCAGTGGGCTATCCATTTTGAGATTGTCTGCTTGGAAATTGGCTTTCCTGGAGCTTTTACCGCATAGGGCACAAAGAGCTGTTCTGATTTTCTGAAAGGCTTTGTTCTGTCCAAATAATAACGCAGTTGCCTGTGGATGTCCAAGGAATGTAGTAATCTCTCCCCTTTGTTTTGAGGATTGGGATAAAAGTAGGTAAATGTATGGCCTGATTTAAAGCTACCCTGGATACCACTTTACGCATAAAGGAAGGGTTGGTTCATAATGAAACTCTGTCCTGATGGAAGATGATAAAAGGCTGGACAGCCATGAGGGCCTGTAGTTCTGAAACTCTACGAGCTGAAGTGATAGCCAGAAGGTAAGCTGTTTTCCAGGACAAATATTGCAAATCTGATGAAGCAGCTGGCTCAAAAGGAGGCAAAGTCAGTTTTTCCAGAATGAAATTTAGATCCCAAGCAGGTATTGGTTGTTTCCTTGGAGGTCTTAAATTCTTAGCCCCTCTGAGGAACTGTCTTACAAGAGGGTGAGAGAATAAAGGAGGATCAGTGTTGTATTCTGCAGAAATGGCTGAGGCATGGATTTTGATGGAGGAGAACGAAAGTCCACTGCTTAGTAGTTCAGACAAATATTGTAGTATTGGAGGTAAATTCAGTGTTCCAGGGTTCTGGCCCTTTTTCTCATTCCAGACACAAAAACGTTTCCATTTTGCGGAGTAAGCTTTTCTAGTTGATGGCCTTCTGGCCTCCAAAATGACATCCTGCACCTCCTTGGAGAGTAGGGCCTGCTGTGATGCTAAGGAATCTTCCATGCGGCTAGATTGAGTGTTTTTAGCTGACTGTGAAGAGTTTTGAAGCTGTGCTGAGTCAGAAGAAGAGGCATTAGAGGCAGGGTCCATGGAGGGGAATGAGTCAGGCTCCTCAGCAGTGGGTACCAGTGCTGCCTTGGCCAGTCCGGAGCAATGAGGATCATCTTTGGTCTGTCTGCTCTGGTCTTCAATAGGACTTTGGGCAGCAGAGGAAGAGGCGGGAAGGCATAAACTGTCATTGATGTCCAGCTGAAAGAGAGAGCGTCCACTCTCCAGGTCTTTGGGTGGAAGGTCCTCGAGCAGAATTTTGTCAATTGATGATTTTTGTGGGAGGCAAAGAGATCTATGTCTGGCCTTCCCCATTCTTGGATTATTTCTGTAAAAACTTTTGGATGCAATATCCATTCGTGTGGATCTGTCATATTCCTGCTTAGGTTGTCTGCCAGCGTGTTTTCCTTGCCTGGCAAGTACTGTGCTTGTAGTTCCATTTGTAAGTCCATGGCCATGTTCCAAGGTGATATGGCCAGTCTGCATAGGGGATAGGAATGTGTTCCTCCCTGCTTGTTTATGTACCACATAACTGTGGTGTTGTCCGTTCTTATCAATAGTTGACCTGGTTATAGAAGGTCCTTGAAAGCTATAATAGCATTTATTACTGCTAGCATTTCTTTTTGATTGATGTGAAGGTGCTTTTCTTTTTGGGACCATTTGCCCTGAATGCACCGGTCTGTCATGTGCGCCCCCCAGGCATAGTCAGAGGCATATGTTGTGATGACTTGATTTGCTTGAGGCTTGCTGAATGGAAGACCTGTGTTTGCTTGACATGCTTGAGCCCACCACAGAAATTCCTTTTGCAGACATGGAAGTAGTGGTATTATTGTTTCCAAACTGTGGCTGTGTTGAGACCATATGTTTTTTAGGTACCATTGTAGTTTTCTCATATGCAGCTTTGCACATGGGATTAGCAAGATGCAAGATGCCATGAATCCCAGAGCCTGCAGAATTTTCCTTGCAGTCAGCCTGGTGCAATTTGCCAGTGTTTTGAAGTATTGAATTAGTTGCCCCTGCTTCTCTGGCGTGAGGTAGGCCATCTGGGTGTTTGTGTCCAAATTGGCACCCAGAAAAATTATATTTCGAGAGGGTATTAGCCTTGATTTCTCTTTGTTGACTGTGTATCCCAGAGAGTTTAATAACATTATTACATAAGCCAGATGTTTCAGAAGAATGTGCTTGATGTCCGCTTGGATCAGGCAGTCGTCCAAATAAGGGTATATTTGTATCCCTTGAAGTCTGCAGTAGGCAATTACTGATGCCAGGCATTTCGTGAATACTCTGGGCGCAGTAGATAAGCCAAAGGGCAATGCAGAGAATTGATAATGGGTTGAACCTGCAAGAAATCTGAGGTATCTTCTGCAATTTTGTCTGATTGGGACATGCAGGTATGCCTCCTTGAGGTCCAATGTTACCAGCCAAGACTCCTTGCCCAGCATGGGAAGAAGTTGCTGTAGAGTGAGTATCTTGAATTTTGGTACGAGTAGGAATGTGTTTAGGATGGAAAGATCCAAAATAGGTCTCCAATCTTTTCCCTTCCTTGGCACCAGAAATAGCCTGGAATAAAAACCTTGACCTTGTTCGTGTGTAGGTACCTCTTGAATAGCTTTCATGTTTATAAGATCTGAAATTTGCTTTTGTGCCCCTGCCCTTTGATTTGTGTGGCAGTTTTGGCATGCCTCTCATTTTTGGAAGGGTATGAAAGTGGAATTTGTAGCCTCTGTTTATAATGTCCAGGATCCATTTGTCCTTTGTGACAACATGCCAATTTTTTGAGAATAGTGCCAGCTTTCCTCCTAAAGGGGCTGCCATTTGAGACCTGGTTGGCCTGCAAAGGGGAAAGTCATTGGGTTTGCTTTCTGAAAGATTGTGAGTTGTCCTCACCACCTCTTGGTGTAGGAGCCTGCCATTGTCTGCCTCTGTACGATCCTTGTGGTTGTCCTCTGCCCCTCGGGTGCCTGTATCTGCCTCTTTGGGGTCTGTCTGTGGCAGGAAAGGACCAGTTTTTGGAAGGCCAATTTCTACTAAAACGTGGTGGTTGAACCTGCAGAAATTCTTTCACAGTTTGCATCGATTTAGCTTTTTCCTCCATTTTTCGTAATACTTCCTCAGCATTTGCCCCAAATAGTACATCCTTTTGAAGAGGGGCGTCTAGTAATTTAGCTTTGACATGATCAGGCAAGGTTTGTTCCTTGAGCCAAGCATGCCTGCATGACTGAGCCTGTAACAGCAGCTCTACATGAGGCCTCTAGAGCATCAAAACCACATTGTAAGGTATGTTTACCCACTTGTTCTGCACTATGCATCAAATCCTGCAACTCCTTCAAGTCTGGTTGTTCAGGTTGTGACATTTTACTTTTCAATTGAGATAACAGAAACTGTTGGTATTTTAGCATATGAAACTGGCAGTTTAAGGCCCTCATGGTTAAGGTAGCCGAGGTATATACCTTTTTTCCCCACCTTTCTAAGGATCTGGAATCTCTCTCGGAAGGCAATGGATTTTTGGCAATGGAAGCCTCAACTCCCTTGGGTCCCTGTGAGATGGTTTCTAGGTCAGCAGCATAGCTTTTGTAAAGAAATTGGTGTGAGTCAGGAACCCTGTAGTACCTGTCAGGCTTAACTGGAGCTGGAGGTAGAGAGTCCGGGTTAAGGCAGGCCTCCGAGTAAACATCATCTAGGATGTCCAAGACAGGAGGTATAGCCAGAGGCCTGTGCTGGGGTAACAAAAGAAATCCCTGAGCCTTTTCCTGGAATCTGAATAATCATGGCCTTCCCAGTGGAAGTGTTCCCTTAAGGTATGCAAAGTTTCCCCAAATGAGAAATCCTCAGGGGGGGATACAGAAGGAATAGACTCCTCTGCATCAGAGTCTTCAAAAGGGGAGTAAGCCTTTTCCTGATCATCAGAGTGTTCTGAAATAATGGATCCCTGATCAGAGGAGGGGGAATCTTCCTCCACTCTGGGCCTTTTGTCCGGAGGTGGCTGAGGACCTCTGATTAGAGTAATTAAATCCTCAGCCATTTTAAGCATCTGTCTCTTAGGCATGGGGCCTGGAGATGGGCCCTGTGTAACTGGTCTCTTAGGGTGCATGGTTGCTTTAGACTTGGTGAAAGCCTTGATGGAGAAAGAAGCCTTGATGGAGAAAGAAGAGGAAGGTCTGAAGACACCTTGAGTGGAGGTGGACCTGTCAAGAGTGGCTTCGGTATCTGTAGTCGGGGTGTGGGCCGAGGAGCCTGCGACCTCAGGTACAGGAGACACCGCCAAAGATGTGTCGTCGGTAGTCAGGGGCTGCGTAGGCGCCTTACTGAGAACCGAACCATGTGTAGTCGGCTTTGGCGTGGTGTCGGTAGAGGCTGCGGACCTCGAGTGTCGGTCCTTGTCTTTGCGTTTTTTAGACAAAACCGGTGTCGGAGTATCCGACGACATGGTATAGTTAAAAGCTTTCCCAAAAAAATGCTGGGCGAACTCCGCCTGACGCTTAATAGTGCGTTTGTTGAATGTAGCACAACAGTGACAGGCCGAGACGTCGTGGTCTGGGCCTAAACAAGGTATACAGAGGGAATGGAAATCCTTATGCAGTATTTGCTTCCCACAAGAAATACAATTATTAACTTTGTCTGACATCGGTCTGAGGCAAGAAAAGTTTCCCCAACGGGGGTACTTAGCTTTTAAGAAGACTTCGGTTTTCCAAATTTTTCATAATCTCAGGAGCTGGCCGACCGGCACTTGCGAACTGCTTCTGCTTCGGGCACCGCGCGGCAAGAAAAACTGAAGAACATGGCGTTGGCTGGTTCTTTAATACCCCTGTCGCACTGACGTCAGGGAAGAAGCGACGACAACCGACGCCGGACCTAGACTTTGGAATTCGGCCGACCGAGGACCCGCCTGACGGCAGGAGAACCCATCTGTTATGACTGCAGCTGTATGCACGATGAACATCTCTCGGAGCCTTTTCTTTGAGTCGGAGTAGTCCTGACCTTCCCAGTGGAAATGTTCCCTCATGGTATGTAAGGTTTCCCCAAAGGAATAGTCTTCAGGGGGAGAAGCTGAGGTAATGGAATCTTCAGCATCAGAATCTTCATAAGGGGGAAAAAAGTAATCCTGTTCCTCAGAGGAGCCTGAGAAAATAGACACTTGGTCAGAGGAGGCATAATCCTCCTCTTGTCTAGGCCTTTTGTCTGGGGGGGTTGGGAACCCCTGATTAAAGGAATCAAATCTTCAGCCATTTTAAGCATCTGTTTCTTAGGCATGGGGCCTTGATCTGGAGACTGATGTGCAGTCTTTTTTGGTTTTAGAGGAGTCTTAAGCTTAGCATAAGATTTTACGGTGAGAGTAGTCGGTCTGAAGACACCTTCTGTAACAGAAGGTGTTTCCGCAGCACCGGCTTCTCCTTCTGCAATGTTGTCGGTAGGGTCTAAAGAAAATGGCTGCATCAACCTAGAACTCTCTGCTTGAGAATCCAAAGCGGTCTTGGATTCCAATTCTGTGGTCACCAAGGGCTGCGTAGGCGCCTCACTGAAAACCGGAGAACCGGCGACCAGCCCAGCCGAGGCCTCGGAGTCTGGCTTGGATCTAGGCTACCTGTCTTTATCTTTGCGTTTTTTATGCACGCCGGTAGTCGGTTGCTCCGACGGCATAGTGCAATTAAATTTCCTACTGAAGTAGTGTCATGCGAAATCAAAGCGTCGCTTTATAGTTCGCTTATTGAACCTAGCACAAAACCGACAACCAGTGACATCGTGGTCTGGGCCTAGGCAAGGTATACAATAAGAATGAAAGTCCTTATGAGGTATTTGCTTCCCACAATTAATGCAATTGTTAACTTTTTCTGACATCGGACTGAGGCAAGAAAAGGTTCCCCAACAGGGTACTTAGCTTTGAAGACTTCGGACTGAAATTCGATTAGAAAATCTCAGGTGTCAGCCGACCGGCACTTGCAAACTGCTTCTGCTTCAGGCACCATGCGGCAAGAAAGACTGAAGAAAATGGCGTTGGATGCCTCTTATATACCCCTGGCGCACTGATGTCAGGGAAGAAGCGACAGCAACCGACGCCGGACCAAGACTTTGGAATTCAGGCCGACTGCGGGACCGCCTGACGACAGGATAACCCAAGTGTGCTGACTGCAGCAGAGTAACACGATGAACATCAGCCAACAATGAGAAAAGAAGAGGATCCCACTCTAGAAGAAGTAAGAACAGCACTAAGGAAAATGAAGTCAGGGAAAGCTGCAGGCTCAGATGAGGTCACAGCAGATATGATAAAAATGCTGGGTGAGAATGGGGAGATATGGCTGGTGAGGGTACTAATAGTGTGGAGAGAAAGGAGTTTCCCAGATGACTGGAGAATATGTATACTTGTGCCAGTGTACAAGAACAAAGGGGACATCCACAACTGTAGGCAGTACAGAGGCATCAAACGTCTATCACACTGCTTGAAAGTTCTGGAGAAGGTGACTGATAAATGGATATGCAGAGTAGTAGTAAGTAAGATGGGAAATGAGCAGTTCGGATTCAGATCAGGATGCAGCACAATAGACCCGATGTTGGAAGTGAGACAGATACTTGAGAAGAAGCTAGAGATGAGGAGAGTGTCCAACTGGGCATTCCTAGACTTGGAAAAAGCATATGACAAGGTCCCAAGAAAGCTGATCTGGGCAGTACTGCAGTGGTTTGAAGTCCCAGAAACATTGGTAGAATTGGTGCAGGCTACGTACAAGGACTCAATGCCTCAAGTACGAACAGTGTTCAGGCTCACAGAGGGGTTTCCCAGCAGGACTAGGTGTACACCAGGGTTCAGCTCTGAGCCCACTACTGTTCATACTGGTGATGGACTACATTAACAAACAGGTTGGAGGGGACAGCTCAATAAAGTTGCTGTATGCAGATGATGTGGCATTTAAGGCTGAATGTGCTAGAACTTCAGCAAAATAGGAGAATGGAATGCAAAACTGAAGGCACATGGGATGAAACTAAGCACAGATAAGACGGTGGTAATGGCAGCAAATTGGGGAAATAAGAAGAAGGTGGGAATAGAGACAGAAGGGAAGACAGTGGAACAGGTAAACAGCTTCAAGTATCTGGGAGGGGTGGTTGAGGAGAAGGGAAGTCTGAATGAAGAGGTCAAAGCTGGAATCAGAGGGGCTACAGCCAACTGGCACAGAGTCTAAGGCATAGTCTATGACAGAAGAATGATAAAGAAGCTGAAAAAGTAAGGTGTACAAGACAGTGGTGCAACCAGTACTACTGTACGGTACAGAAACCTGGGCAGTGAAAGCAGAACAGTTGAAGAAGCTAAAGGTGATGGAAATTAAGTGCCTGAGAAATGTGGTGGGATGCACGTTGTGGGGCTGACGAAGAAATGAGGACATAAGAGCAGAAGCCAAATTAGCTCCAATTGCAGAAAAGATCAAAGAGAACAGATTATGGCAGTTTGGACATGTGCAGAAAAGCAGAAGACAATCTGCTGAGGAAGATTTGGGACAAATAGGAAAAAGGTAAGAGGAAACAAGGACTTCCAGCAAAGAGATGGATGTATTGTGTGAAAGAAGATCTGCAACAGTCAGGCATGAGTGTTGAAGAAGGCAAGCGTGTGGCACTGAATCGAGAGAGAGATGGCAATAGTTAACATGATACCCTGACCCCATGCAAAAAAAATGGGAAAAGGGGGATGATGATCATGATGATGACGACGACGACGATGTGTGTGTGTGTGTGTGTGTGTGTGTGTGTATACTTACACGCATATATATATATATATATATATATATATATATATATATATATATTTATATACACACACATGTGCACATATATCACACACACACACACATATGTATTTATATGCATACATATAAGCACACATGCATATAGGGAATATAATCTTTAACGTATTAGGACTAGAGTGCTTTATAATGTAATATGGTGCATTGCAATATTAAACATCACTTGCCACCAGCTAAAGTCATACAATGTTGCTGACAGTAGAAATAAGCAAGATAACGGTAAAATTTGGCACACAAATAAGGCTTGAACAAGGCTAAGATTATAAGTGCAGTGACTTGCAGAGTAAAATGAAGGGCATACACACTATGATTAACAACTTAATTCAGAACACTAGTATACCAAAGGTAAGCGTTTGTCTGAACAAGTGACAAGACTGTAAGAAAGTGTAACACAGACTATTACTTCTTCTTCTTTCAGCTTTTCCCGATTAGGGGTCACCACAGCGGATCACCTGTCCGCTCATGATTGGCAGTGGAGTTTTACAGTGTCGAGTTGCCAGCCCGGCGCCCAACCTTCCACAGAAGGCACACAAACACGCACTCACACCTAGGACCAATTCAGAGTGTCCAATCCACCTGCAGCATGTCTTTGGGATGTAGGAGGAAACCAGAGCACCCGGAGGAAACCCACGCGACCACAGGGAGGACATGTAGACTCCGCACAGAAGGCACCCCAGCCGAGGATTGAACCGAAGAACCTCTTGCTGTGAGGCGACAATGCTAACCACTGCACCACCGTGGCTGCCCACAGACTTCTAAAGTGATATAATCTGTGAAAGAAATTGAAAACTTACATTACTTGTATAATTCTCCGCAGTAACTTATTAGTCATCCTTAAATACAAGTAGGTAGTTCTTTGGTAAACAAGATGTTATAGTAAAGTGTGTAAACAAAGGAAAGTTGTCATTCTAATTACTTCAAACAAGTATGCAGGACCTAATGCCAACTTATTGTTTTAACAATACTGCACAAAAAGAAATCTAGCACCTCTATTTTTTTTTATTTACACTGTATTTCCAGTTTACATGAACTACTTTATACAGTCATATTTGCTAAACTGTTTTACTTTAGCCCTTGCAGAGCTTTACGTTTTTCATATCAGTAATCTTTATTACAGTTTAAGACGTACATCAGTCATCTTTATTACAGATGCAATCCAAGCACAGGTATCCAACAAGACATATCAGATCATTGATCCTTTTTGCTATAATACAAATTTGTTTCCTCTATATTAATACCAATTTTCTATTCACATTTGTCAAAGATCACTTTAAAATGCTTTCTCATGATCATAAACTACAAAATAAGAATGACTCAGTTCAGATAAAACACATCTGGCAGCTTGTAAAGCAATATTTTTAATCAAGAGAAAAATTAATTAATCTAATTAACTATTTGTTGACCGGGAAAGTCCACTGGGTCAGAAACCCATTATCAGCGTAGGCCTGGGGAGAAAAGCTCCACAATACATTACAGTGACAACAAGTTTGACATAGCTTTAAATTTATTATGTGGTGGTGCTACGGTAGCGTTGTCGCCTCACAGTTAGATGTTGCCCGTTCGATTCTCAGAGCGTCTTCTGTGTGTCGACATGCGTGAATGGGCGTTCCTTCGTTGAAGGTTGTGCGTTAGGCCCGGCAAGCCAGTACGTAAAAATCTACTGCCAATCATTAGCGGACCGGAGTTCTGCTGTGGCGACCCCTAACCAGGAAAAGCCGAAAGACACAAACAAACATGTTAAAAAAAAAGTAATTCAGAGAAAAGAACTATAGGTCTACAATACTATTTACAGGATTTACAGACATCTAGATACAATTTACAAGATTTACAGATGTCTTCACAAGATGAAAGAGAAAAAGCACATTTCAAGTAACAAATTTGCAGGAGTTTACTTTATTCAACATTGAGAAACATGGGGTTTGATATAGTACTATCTATGTTAAGAATATAGTATACTGTATGGAGGTAATTATCCAACAGTTATTATGAAAGACTGGGTTTACAAAGATAAGCCAACCCAATGAATGGTAAATGTGCTTTTTTTTTTCTTTTTTTTTTTTTTAAGGTTTCTTTCTGAGGCAGGTGCAGGATGGATTATTTAAATAATGTGTTTTTAGAACTATTTTAAAGGTTTTTGGGTGGTCAGTTTGAGTTATTTCAGATAGTAGGTTATTCCAAAGTTTGGCTATGGAGTGGGAGAACAGGCAGTGACCGTCTCTTTTGTTGGATTTTGTTACTGTGAGCAAGGATTTACAGGAAGATCTTAGTATTCTAGTAGGGGTATATGTTTGTAGGATTGTTTTGAGAGCTGGGCATGCATTAGGTTTACTGATAAGTTTGTGGGCTAAGGTTAGTTGGGTATATTTTAGATGGTGGGAGAATTCTAGCCACTTTAGTTCTGTGATTGCTAGGCAGTGATAAAAATGGTACGATTTTTTGGAGGCGAATTTGGCTGTTTTATTGTAGCAGGATTGTAGTTTATTACTAAGGGTTGAATGAAGATTGGTAAAAATGGCACTACCATATAGGAGGGACGGGATGAGTAGGGTATTAGCTAGTTTTATTTTGTTATATATATCCATGAAGAGCTTATGGTAATATAGTTTTCCTAGTTTGAAATGGGTTTTCTTTATTATATTCAGGATGTGTGGTTCATAAGTGAGTTTATCTACTGTTATGCCTAGTAGTTTGACTGCGTTTACTAGTTCTATTTCTGTGCTGTCTTTAGCAAGGATTTTGAAGTCAGTGTCAGGTGATTTTGAAGAAAATAGTAAAAGTTTGGTGTTTTTGGGGCTTAGCATAAGTTATGCATTAATTAGCCAAGAGTTGGATAGAAGTAAAAGCCTGTTGTGACTGTGAAGAGATCTGAGAAATTGTTGGAGGTTGATATCAGAGTTGAATCGTCTGCACATTGGATGAGATTCTGGATTTGAGGGGCTTTGTGCAGGTCATTGATAAAAATATTAAACATTAGTGGACCTAAAATGGATCCCTGTGGTACTCCTATATTGTTGGGATGGTATTCAGATTGTTCCCTGTTCTGTAAGTAAGATGAAAACCAGTTTAGGAATCTTGGGGAGCAGCTTAGTTTTAATAGTTGACTTAATAGCTTAGTATGTCAGACTGTATCGAATGCCTTAAGATAGGTCCAGTAGAATTACAGAGGTAGGATGCTCTGTATCTAAGGCTTTGTTGATGGGGTCAGTGAAGGAGAGAAGGGCAGTGATAGTGTTATGGCCTGGCTGGAAACCATGTTGGGTGGGGGACAGAAGCCCCATTACAAGAAAGGTGGTTAAGCAGTCGAGTGTGAACACATTTTTCCAAGATTTTTGATAGAAGGGAGAGTATAGAGATAGGGCGGTAGTTAAAAAGATCATGGGAGTTTCCTCCTTTATGTAGTGGGGTAATGATAGACTTTTTCCATAGAAGAGGAAGGTACAGTTTTGTACCTACCATAAATGTAGATGTCCGATAGATATGCAACTGCAGTCATAACATATGGGTTGTCCTGCCTCAGGCAGCCCTCGGTCGGCCGGATTCCAAAGTCTTGGTCCGGCATCAGCTGGTGTCGCCTCCTCTCCGACGTCAGAACGGCTGGAGTATAAAGGCATCGGCCGATGCCATCTTCTTCAGTTTTCTTGCCCCAGATGCCAGGTGCCCTCCTAGAAAGGCTAAATTTGGTGAATGGATAAACAATTCCAGACATTCACAACAGTAATAAACAGATACACCATAGGAGATACCCCCAGCTAATAGGAATAGGGGTAGTGGACCCATAAAGAAGGTTGCAGAGGGGTAGGAGGGTGGGAAAATCCGACTGCAGTTGCATATCTATCGGACATCTACATTTATGGTAAGTACAAAACTGTACTATGTCCTTCAAGAATGCAACTGCAGTCATAACATATGGGTTGAATACCATAGCCAAGCTGGGGGTGGCTGGAACTAAGAAAGTGATGGTGTAGCTAAAATGCCCTGCAGGACTGCCGAAGCAAAGCCTGCTCGGGATCTGGAGTATAAAGGCAGGTTGTAGTGCTTGGTAAATGTATGCATGGAGCTCCATGTAGCAGCCTCTAGAATGTCCTTTGTAGCCACTGCTCTTAGGAAACCTGTGGATGTGGCTATAGCTCTGGTGGAGTGTGGCCTAATATTGGCTGGCACACCTTTTCCATGAAAAGAATAGCAGAATCTGATGCAGTGTCCAATCCATTTGGAAATTAATTGTTTGGAGATTGCTTTTCCTTGTACTCCAGCAGCATAGGCTACAAGCAGTTGGTCAGACTTTCTGGTGGCCTTAGTTCTGTCCAAGCAGTAGCGTAGTTGCCTGTGTATGTCCAAAGTATGCAGCAGTGCTTCCCCCCTGTTTTGAGGATTGGGGAAGAAAGTAGGCAGGTGAATGGCTTGATTTAGAGACACCCTGGAAATTACTTTTGGCATGAATGAAGGATTGGTTCTTAGAGAGACTCTGTCTTGATGAAAAATGAGAAAAGGAGGTACTGCCATGAGTGCCTGTATCTCCGAGACTCTTCTTGCTGATGTGATTGCCAATAGGAAAGCCGTTTTCCATGAGAGAAATTGCATTTCTGAAGTTGCTGCTGGTTCAAAGGGAGGTTTTCCAAGACGAAATTGAGGTCCCATGCAGGTACTGGCGGTTTCCTGGGAGGTTTGATATTCTTTATCCCTCTTAGGAACTGTCTTAGCAAAGGATGTGAAAACACAGGTGGATCACAATTGTATTTTGCTGAGCTTGCTGAGGCATGAATCTTTATGGAAGAATATGAGAGACCAGTATGAAACATTTCTGCCACGTATTCCAATATCTGAGGTATACTCAATACTGTTGTATCCTGACCCCTGTTAGCATTCCAGATGATGAATCTCTTCCACTTGGCTGAATAGGTTTTTCTGGTGGAAGGTCTGCGTGCTTCCAGTAAGATCTCTTGAACTTTTTTGGAAAGAGAGATATCGGAAGGAGTTATGGTAACCTCCAGGCTGTCAGATGCAATGTTTTCAGGTTTTGATGAACAGTCCTGTAATTGTGTTGTGTTAGAAGCAGACGCCATAGGGGCAGAGGCCACGGTTTGGTCCGAGTTATGCTCAACAGCAATGGGTACCAGTGCTGCCTTGGCCAGTCTGGAGCTATCAAAATGTCTGTTGGTTGTTCTGCTTTGATCTTCAGTATCACCTTGGTCAGCAGTGGTAGAGGAGGGAATGCATAAATTGTTAGGGAATTCCAGCTGAAGGAGAGAGCATCCATTTTCCAGGCTAGGGGATGGTGGGTCCTTGTACAGAACTTTTCCAGGTGATGATTCATGTGAGAAGCAAAGAAATCTATGTCCGGTCTTCCCCATTTCCTTGTTATTTGTAAGAAAATGTGAGGATGCAGCATCCATTCGTGTGGATCCAAGAAATTTCTGCTCAGCTTGTCCGCCAGTACATTGTCCTTGCCTGGCACAAACTGGGATTGCAGATGTATCTTCAGACTTAGGGATTTTTCCCAGAGAATCATTGTTAGTCTGCCGAGGGGGTAAGAATGAGTGCCTCCCTGCTTGTTTATATACCACATAACAGTGGTGTTGTCTGTCCTTATTAGCAAATGTCCTTGTTGAAGTGATTTTTCGAAAGTCTCGATTGCATGTATCACTGCCAACATCTCTTTTTTGTTTATGTGCAGATGCCTTTCCCTTGGTGTCCATTGACCTTGAATGCATCTGCCCTCCATGTGCGCCCCCCATCCATGGTCTGAGGCGTCTGTTGTAATCATTTGACCTGCTTGAGGTTTGTTGAAAGACATGCCTTTGTTTAACTGACTTGTTTGAGCCCACCACAAAAATTCTCTTTGCAGACATGGAATGAGTGGGATTACGTCCTCTAGGCTTTGGCCGTGTTGGGACCATAAGCTTTTTAAGTACCATTGCAGCTTTCTCATATGAAGTCTTGCCAAAGGTATCAGAAGAATGCAAGATGCCATGAACCCCAGGGCCTGCAGGATTTTCCTTGCAGTCAGCTGGGAGAGCTTTGCTAGGCCTTTGAAGTACTCTGGTAACTGCTGTTGTTTTTCCTCTGTGAGATAAGCCATTTGTGTTTTTGTGTCCAGTTTGGCTCCTAGGAAAATAATCTGTTGGGATGGCAGAAGTCTTGATTTCTGAATGTTGACTGTGTATCCCAAGGCCTGTAGTAATTGAATGACATAGTCCAAGTTTGCTATCAAGGTTTGTTTGTTGTCTGCTTGTATGAGGCAGTCGTCCAGGTAGGGGTATATTTGAATCCCCTGGAGTCTGCAGTGTGCCACTACTGATGCCAGGCATTTCGTGAACACTCTGGGCAGTAGATAAGCCAAACGGCAATGCTGAGAATTGATAATACTCTGTCCCTGCAAGAAATCTGAGGTATCTTCTGCAGCTTTGTCTGATTGCGACATGCAGGTATGCCTCCTTGAGGTCCAGAGTGACCAGCCAAGACCCCTTGCCCAGCATGGGAAGGAGTTGCTGCAACGTCAGCATTTTGAACTTTGGCACAATGAGATAAGTATTTAGAGTAGACAAGTCCAGTATAGGCCTCCATTTGTTTTCCTTTCTTGGAACAAGGAACAGTCTTGAATAAAATCCCTGGCCTTGTTCCTGTGGAGGGACCTTTTCTATTGCTTTTATATTTAACAGCTTTGAAACTTGAATGAGTGCCTCTGCCCTTTGATGAAGTGGCAGGTTTGGCATGCCTTGTCTTATTGGTAAAGTATGGAAGTGGAATCTGTAACCTTTGTCTATTAAATACAGAATCCAGTTGCCCTTGGTTAAGATATGCCAGTTTTTTGAGAATAAGGATAATTTTCCGCCCAAAGGTGCTTCTCTTTGAGCCTTTGTAGACAGTATGAAAGTCAAGTCATTGTGGTTGTCCTTGTGGTGCAGCTGGACTGCCTGCGCCACTTCTTTGATTTGGTGGTTGCCATTGGCCCCTGTAGGAACCTCAGTATTGCCCTCTACCTCGGCACGCCTGTTTTACCCCTTTGAAACTTGTCAGTGTCTGGAAAGGACCAATTCTTTGAAGGCCAATTCCTGCTGAATCTGGGTGGCTGAACCTGGAGGAAGTCTTTGACTGTCTGTACTGATTTAGCTTTTTCCTCAATGGACTTCAACCCATCTTGTGCATTAGCACCAAAAAGCTTCTGTTTTTCCAGAGGTGCATCAAGTAACTTTACTTTAACATGGTCTGGCAGTGGCTGTTCTTTTAACCAAGCATGTCTACGTATAACAGCCCCAGTCATAGCTGCCCTACATGAAGCCTCCAATGCATCATAACCACACTGAAGAAAATGATTGCTAACCTGCTGAGTGTTATGTACTAGATCCTGCAATGCCTTTCTATCAATAGGCTCAGGAGAGGCTAGCTTTTCTGTAAATCATCCAGTAAAAAATCCTGGTACTGAAACATATGAAAAAGGCAGTTAAGTGACCTCATGGCCAGGGTGGTAGAGGTATAAACTTTTTTACCCCATCTCTCCAGGAACCTAGCTTCCCTATCCGCTGGCAGTGGATTCTTGGCTGTGGAAGTAGCCACTCCCTTGGGGCCCTGTGAAATAGTTTCTAGATCCACAGAATGGGCCTTAAAGAGATGTTTGTGGGTGTCAGGGACCCTATAATATCTGTCTGGCTTGACAGGAGCAGGAGGGAGACAATCAGGGTTAGCACTGGAGTCGGAGAAAACATCATCCAGGACATCCATAACTGGAGGGATAGCTAAAGGTCTGTGCTGGAGTAGCTTGAGGAAGGTAAGTAGCCTTTTCCTGGAATCAGAGAATTCCTGACCCTGCCATTTAAAATGCTCCCTCATAGAGTGTAGGACTTCACCGAACGAAAAATCCTCTGGAGGAGAGGCAGAGGGAATCGATTCCTCAGCATCAGAGTCCTCATAGGCCTGGAAGGATTCTTCTTGGGTATCTGAATGCTCAGAATCCCCAGAGGCTTCATCTGAAGAGAGGTTGTCGGCCTGCTCAGTTCTGGGCCTTTTCTCTGCAGGTGGCTGAGAACCTCTGTCTGGATGAGGCTGAGACCCCCTGATAAGAGAAATAAGATCTGCAGCAAGAGACATGATCTGTTTATCAGAAGAAGGGGCCTGGGCAGTAGGTTTAGGATGGGCCTTGGCCTGGCTGGCGGCCTTAGCACGTGCAAAGGCCTTGATGGACGTGGATACAGGAGGCCTAGCTGCCCCACGTGCAGGAGTGGTGTCGGGTAGATCCAGAACTTCGGTTTCTGGAGGAAAATCAACAACCGGCACCGGTGTAGACTCCGAGACCGAAGGACGTGTTAACGCTGTGTCATCGGCCTGGAGTGGTTGAATTACCGCTTCCGAAGGGACCGAAGCACTCGCGGAGGGTTTAGGAGGAGTATCGGTGGAGGACGCGGGCCGAGGATGTCGGTCCCGGTTCTTTCGTTTTTTGGTAGATTGAGCTGTCAGTTGTTCCGACGGCATGATATAAGCGAAAGATTCGCCGAAAAAGTCTTCGGCAAATTCTGCCCGGCGCCTGAGAGTGCACTTATTAAAGCAAGCACAGGCAGAGACGTCGTGGTCTGGGCCCAGGCAAGGGAGGCAATAAGAATGGAAGTCCTTATGAGGTATTTTGTTTACCACAAGACAAACAATTATTAACTTTCTCAATTTGTTCTGACATCGGCTGAGGCAAGAAAAAATGTTCCCCAACGGGGTACTTAGCTTTTAGATGACTTCGGTACTGAAAACACAGGAGCTGACCGACCGGCACTTGCGAACTGCTTCTGCTTCAGGCACCGCGCGGCAAGAAAGACTAAAGAAGATGGCGTCGGCCGATGCCTTTATACTCCAGCCGTTCTGACGTCGGAGAGGAGGCGACACCAGCCGACGCCGGACCCAGACTTTGGAATCCGGCCGACCGAGGGCTGCCTGAGGCAGGACAACCCATATGTTATGACTGCAGTTGCATTCTTGAAGGACATCATAGGATTCAGAGAGAGAGAGCGATTTATAAGGACTGAGACTGGGTAGGTTATTGCAGTAGCAGTTAGCTGCAGGTACTCTGGGGGAAGTTTATCTGCAGATAGTGAGCAGGGTTTGACTTGTTAAGAGTTTCAGGATTAGGGAGGTGGGTACAGGTTAGATAGTGAAAAAGTTAGCTGTTTGAGAATTAATATACTCTATAGGGGAGGGTGTGTTTAGTAGGTTGGGGAAGGTGTGAGTTAGAGGTGGATGGGCAATCTCCGAGTAGTTTTTGAATGGTGGAAATGACATGGGTATTAAAATCTTGAGAGATTTGTTGAGGTGTTTTTTTCTGGTGCTGGGGATGGGTTTTGGATTGTGCCTGGGTTTAGGAGAGAGGAGACAGATTTCCAAAAATTTTTGGGATTGTTGTGTGATGTAGACAGTTTAGTGGAAAAGTAATCCTTTTTGTCCTGAATCACTAGCTTTTTTGCTTTGTTATGGAGTTGTTTGTAGTAAAGTTTGTTATGTTTTGTTCTTTCAGCCACGTTTTCCATGCTTTGTTTCTGAGAATGATATTTTGTTTAGTTTGTTTTGTTAACCATGGGGCATGGTTAGTTTTGGTCCTTTTTGTATGCATTGGAGCTAGGCTTTTTAGAAAATCTAGAAAGAGTTTGTTAAAATAGTCAACGGGTTCATCTAAGGGGTGTATTTTTAATGGGTTCTAGTTTAGGATACTTAAAAACTTATTTGGATCAAAGTGGACAAGGTTCCTTGATGTTCTATATGTGTGTGTTTTAATTATATGAGGATGAGTCCTATTGGTATATGCTGGGAGGTGGTCACTTAGTGTGTCTGGTAAGGTGCCTGACTTTGAATAGTTCTGGGGTTGGTTAACCATTATCCAGTCTAGGGATGGATCACAGTTTGTTGCTTCCCCATAAGTACTTTAACTTGCTTTCCATGTTTTATACAGAATTTTTAAAAATTATGCAATATTTTTTATTTAAACAAGAGTTTAGCATTTGTTAATGAAAAGCACTACCAAGTAAAAGTGTGTTGTGAAAGCTTACAGAAAAGTTTCGGTAGCTGTTTAGTTGTTTGTTTTTACTTTTTTAATGAAGCGCAAAATGCTATAAATACTGTTTCCTCATGGTCGCTTTTTATATCTTTAACTACAAATGATCCGGTACAATTCCAGTGCAAGCCAATACCTGGCAATGGCAAGTGGTTATTTATACTGCCACTGTCCTATTTCTGTATGAAGATGGACATTTCTAGAACTGCACACGATATCCCATATACTAATATATTACTAGTAAAGTGCAGCAAAAAGCAGTCATGGATATATCTTACAGACATAGACCTTCAAAGAGGACAACTACTGCAATGTATGGAAGGACTAACACTGCCTATATGAAGCAGTCCACTCCAGATGATAGTGGCCACTGTCTACCTTTAGATTACTTGAAGTAAACTGGTATAAAACCCCCTTCTTCCCTTATGCAGTTCCTTCACATTAGGAAAGAAAGAAAAAAAAATTACTCTGATGAAAAGCAAAATATAACAACTCCTGAAAAAGCTTAAGGTAACATGAGAAGTACATCATATGAAGAAAATAAATAAATGGAACTGAAAGAATGAATGTGGGAGGAGGAAGTAAACAAATGTGGCAAAATCTCCTGAAAGATCCAGTGTTCTCACAAGCTCTTAGGCAACTGTTATGCAGCAAGTTATACACAGAAATGAACTGGGGGGACACAATCCAAGGACAAATGATCCGGTTTTGCAGAGACTTGCTAAACCTAAAAACCCTCTCAAATAGTGCAGCAGTTAAAAAAGGAAATGTGGTTATCACCATAAATATATAAAATGGGAACTATAACTCTCAAATGAATGCAGTAGCTCTGAAACCTTGGACTGATTTAAACTGATTCTTCTTTGGCACAGTTTTCAGATCATTACACCATTATAGTCCATACGTCACAATTTTACATCTTAATGCAATATTTTTTTTTTTTTTAACTGAGGTGGTAAGTCCTATATGGTGGTCTGCTAATTCCTTTACTTCAACAATGATCATCACCACACAAGTTCATATGCCAAACAGAAATCAGTGTTAAATTACTGGAAAAAAGTTTCAATTTTGCATCTGCATGTTGCTGTATAAAATAAACTGCCATTATATAGTGGTGCACTGGGATAAGGCTCTGATTACAGCCTCGGTGACCAGAATCTGATTACCAGCTCAAATGCTTGATGGAGCCAGAATGGGAGATGGTGTGTCCATCCCAGGGGAAATGTAATGGCTGTAGTAGTGTGTGTGGCTGGCTTCAGCAATCTCTTGGAGAAGGGGCAGCGATGCAAATTTGAGTGCAGGCACTAGGGCTCAACAACCAACCATCTGCTTGCAGCCTTCACTGTGCTAATACAGAAGTGAGTACTTGCATGAGAAGGGTAATGGGGTACACTGATGACACGGATTGCATATCCACCAGTCCAATGGCAAGGTTAGGCCACTGCAAAGGACAATGCTGAGATGGCAGCGAGTGCATAAAGTAACCTTTTGGCTGCCAGAATGATGCCCTCCCACACCCCCAGAGAAGTCTAGCCCTACTCATGGGTAAGGAAGGGAAGGGGCCATGTTCAAATGGAGAGAGACTTAAGGTCAGCACACGAGCAAAACTTAGGCAAAAAATAAACAGAAACCAATGAAGACAAGTTTTCGAGTAACAATTTATCTGTGCAACTAATAATGCTAAAATATATTTTTAAACATGTTTACTCACAAGAATCAAGTGTAACATAAGAAAACATCTATCACTGCCGCATCTATTCAAGTAAGACAACCTCTTAGCTACATCACTATAAGATGACAGAAATCTACACTCTGATTGTCCACTGCTAGCACTGGGCCCAATCGCAACATCCAGACTGTATTGGTTGGCACAGAATATACTCAATGTGGTAGATGCATAGGTGGTTTAATATTACTAAGCACTGAAAGTATTCGATAAAAGGGGATGTACCTCTAACACTGATGCATGACCAGAAAACACAATAAAGTTGCAAGCTTAAAAGAAAAATCACTAGGAAAGCAATAACAAGTCTGTTTTTTAACGGCCCTCTGCCCTTCAATTTGGCCAGTCAGGTTTTTGCTACGGAATGCTGCAAACAGTTACTCCTAGCTTAACACTCCAAGATTACTTCTGTTTCTGTAAAGCACACCTTGTACAATTTGAGTTTAAGAACTAGAAGGGCAACTACAAGTGGTCTTTAAGTAGTGGAAAAAGTTTGGACAAAAGGTGGCATCATTAACATCTTGGCAGAGTATGAATGAAACTTTTTTTTTTTAATCTAAAGGTTCATAATTAATATCAAATGCACATTGACATCCTACAGCTAAGAGTGTATAATTCAGTACTTGCAAATCTGAAGTCTCTTAATGCTGATCTAATACCATTTTTAGAGATGCTACAATGTTTGCCTTCCAGCAAGATGCGAATCAGAAGCAATGATGCAACTACATTCTTCCACCAAAGGCAGAGGTGCACAAAAGCCAATCTATTTATCCTTCCTTGGATGACCATTTGAAGTCTCAAACATATTCCTGAACACAAAACACTGATAGCGTCCTCACATTCCATGCCACTTTACCATTAGGCTAGTACCACTACATCAATTTTACGGAGACACTATGGTATAATGTCCTCTTTAAGTAGATACTCTACCTCTCTAAGAAATAGAATCTCCTCACAGAGATAATCCCAACCCTTCTAAGACAACAACGAACTAGCTCTGGCTTATCAAAACTCTTCTGCAGTAACAAGATGAGCATCTCTCTCAACTGTCCCTGTTTTTGACTCAAATTTTAGCTCTGTCCCTCTTAATCCCTCCTAAAACGTGTGACTTTTGGAGAAAAGGTGGTGAATTACACTTACTAAATAACAATAAACAGAGTTAATAGACTTTTTTTTTACTTCAGAAAATATATATTTACACACTTTTATTCTGTCAATGTCTCAAGTTCAAGTTAATAGTATTAATATTTAAAAAAGCATCCCTGATTATTTCTGGATTTGTCCCTAATTTTCCTAAATGTTTCTCCATGATTCAGTTGGAAGCTATGATTAGTTAGGAGAAGGAAAAATAAGAAGAGTGATACGTCTGCCCTTAAAGACAACCCGTTACCAAAAAGCTGAATTTCGGAACTGTTTAAGACCTTACCCCTTACAATTTCCAAGAAAAAGAATTAGGATTCATTGCTAAAAAAGGGAAAGTACAGTTGTGTACACTTACCATAAATGTAGATGTTCACGTGTATTCACTGTTGCAGTCATTACATTTGGGCAATCTGTCGGCCTGAATAACAAAGTCTTGGGTCCTGCGTTGGTTGCCATCTCCTCTTCCATGACGTCAGGTCGTCAGGGGTATAAAAACAAGCAGCCGACGCCAATTTAATCTGTTTTTCTTGCCCCAGATGTCAGGTGCCCCTCAAATGGGGAGCAAAAATATATATAGATATATATGCATGCATTTAGAACACAAAAAATTTACCTCCAACTAAAAGCAAATACACCACAAAGGATTTTGAGCATAGTGAAGGAAAGAAGAGGTATAATAATGGATAAGAAAGGGGGCTGGCGGGTGGGTACCCGGACTGCAACAGTGAATACACTCTAACATCTAGATTTATGGTAAGTGTACACAACTGTACTATGTTCTTCGTGTTTCACTGTTACAGTCATTACATTTGGGTAGAATTCCAAAGCTATGGAAGGGAGGATGGAATTAAACAGCATTAGGAGCAGCTATACGACCCTGCAGGACAGCAGTGGCAAAGTCTGCCCTGGATTTAGAAAAGAGAGGTAAATGGTAATGTTTTGTGAACGTATGAACTGAGCTCCAAGTAGCAGCATCTAGAATGTCTCTGGTAGGAACCCCTCTGAGAAAGGCTGCAGAAGTAGAAGCAGCCCCGGCAGAATGAGATCTAATCCCCTTGGGGACAGATTTACCATGGTGCATGTAGCAGAAACGAATACAATGGCTTATCCATTTTTAAATAGTCTGCTTTAATATAGCCTTCCCCTCTGCTCCTGCAGCAAATGCCACCAGTAGTTGCTCAGACTTTCTTAGAGATTTTGTCCTGTTTAAGTAGAATCTTAGTTGTCTGTGTACATCCAATGAATGCAAAATCCGCTCCCCCTTGTTCTGTGGATTTGGGAAAAAAGTTGGCAGGTGAACAGTCTGGTTAAGAGCCACACTGGATACCACCTTAGGCATAAAAGAAGGACTGGTCCTGAGGGCCACCCTGTCGTGGTAAAAGATAACGAAAGGCTCCACTGCCATGAGAGCCTGTAGCTCTGAAATCCTTCTAGCTGAAGTGACTGCTAAAAGAAAGGCAGTCTTCCAAGAAAGAAATTTTATGTCCGGAGTGGCAGCTGGTTAAAAAGTAGGTAGGGTGAGTTTTTCCAGCACAAAATTGAGGCCCCATGCAGGAGTCGGTGCTCTCCTGGGAGGTCTTAAATTTTTGGCCCCTCTGAGGTACTGCTTTAGCAGGGGATGAGAAAAGAGAAGAGGCTCTGTGTTGTAATGAGCCGAGATGGCAGCGGCATGGATTTTTATGGAAGAAAAAGATAGGCCCTTGTGAAGCATCTCAGTTAAGTATTGCAAAATCGGAGGAATATTGGGCATTGCTGTGTTTATTCCTTGTGCTTGGTTCCAAGCACAGAATCTCTTCCATTTATCAGCATAAGATTTTCTAGTACTATGCCTTCTAGCCTCCAAAATTACATCCATCATAGGTTTACTAAGAGATGTGATTGGTTAAATTAGTTGATTAGCCATGCTGCAAGATTCAGAGTTTGGAGCTGAGTGCGCAGAATTTGATAGTTCTGCTGAGACAATAGATGAGGTGTCTGAGGCAAGTACCACAGAGGAATGTGTGCCACATTACTTAGAAGCGGGTACCAGTGTTGGCAAGGCCAGTCCGGAGCAATCAGTATCATTTTTGGTTTTTCCTGTCTGACTTTTAATAAAACCTTAGAGAGCAAAGGCAGAGGGGGAAAGGCATAGAATGATAGGTTCTTCCAGATGAAGGATAGAGAATCCACTTTCTAAGCTTTTTTGTGATGAGTTCTTGTGCAGGATTTGTCCAGCTGGTAGTTTTGGGGAGAGATAAATAGATCTATGTCTGGGCTCCCCCATTTTCATGTCAACATGCTGAAGATTTGTGGATCCAGTTACCATTCATGCGGGTCCATAAGATTTCTGCTTAGGTCGTCTGCCAGAGTATTTTGCTTTCCTGGCAGGAATTGAGCTTGAAGATGCATTTGGTAAGTCAAGGCTGTGTTCCACAAGGATATGGCTAGTCTGCAAAGGGGGTAGGAGTGGGTACCCCCCCTGCTTATGTACCACATAACTGTGGTGTTGTCTGTCTTTATCAGTAGTTGTCCTGGATGAAGGAAGTCCTTGAAGGCTGTCAGAGCATTCTGTACAGCTAGCATTTCTTTCTGATTCATATGTAGGTGCATTTGATTTGGGCTCCATTTGCCCTGAATGCATCTCTCTGCCAGATGGGCCCCCCAAGCATAGTCTGAAGCATCTGTAGTCAGGGTTTGAGTGGCAGGGGGTAGAATGAATGACAGTCCCTTGTTTCGGTGACATGCCTCCGCCCACCAAAGGAACTCCTGCTGCAGGCAAGGAATGAGAGGAATCATTGTTTCCAGGCTGTGACAATGTTGACTCCATAAGCTTTTCAGGTACCACTGAAGTTTCCTCATGTGCAGTCTTGCATATGGAATTAGTAGAATGCAGGATGCCATGAACCCCAAAGCCTGCAGAATTTGTCTTGCAGATAGCTGGGTTTTTGTTGCCACTTGTTTGAAGTACGTTGTCAATTGAATTTGTTTGTCTGGCGTGAGGTAAGCCATCTGGGCAGTTGTATTCAAGCTTGCAATCAGGAATGTAATTATTTGAGAGGGTACCAGTTGTGATTTCCTTTCGTTTATGGTGTACCCTAGGCATGTTAGAAGCCTTTTTACAAGTGCCAGATGTTGAAGAAGAATGTCCTTGTCCTCTGCCTCAATTAGACAATCATCCAGATATGGATAAATTTGAATGTTTCTTTGTCTGCAAAATGCAATTACTGGTGCCAGGCATTTTGTGAAGACCCTGGGTGCGGTAGATAAGCCAAAGAGCAGTGCAAAGAACTGGTAATGCAAATAGCCTGCTTTGAAGTGGAGGTATCTTCTGCAAGATTCCCCGATTGGGATATGCAGGTAAGCCTCTTTTAAGTCTAGATTTACCAACCAGGCATTCTTGCCTAGCATAGGCAGTAGCTGTTGTAAAGGCAGCATCTTGAATTTTGGAATGTCCAAGAAAGTATTTAGAATGGATAAGTCCAGAATTAGATGCCATGATTTGTCTTTTCTGGGTACCAGGAAAAGTCTTGAATGGAAACCTTGTCCTTTTTCCTTTTCTGGTACTGGTTGAATAGCCCCCATATTCATGAGGGGCATGACTTATTTCTGGGCCTCTGCCCACTGATTTTGGGGCAGATCCAGCCATCCGTTTGGAATTGGCAATGTGTGGAAATTAAATCTGTACCCCTGGGATACTATATTTAAGACCCACTTGTCCTGGGTAATTTGATGCCAATTTTGAGCATGAAGTGCTAGTTTCCCCCCAATGAGGCTGCCAAAGCATAAGTGCTTGGAAATGGCAGAGGAAAGTAATTGAGACTGTTTACTGTAGGGTGTTGTTTTGCTACTTCCTGATTTGGAGGTGGAAGCACCCCATTGTTTTGACTTGTAAGATCCTTGTAACTGAAACCTGGAGCCTTTGGAGTGTCTAGATTTGACCTGAGCGGTTCTGTTGTGCACTGGAAAGGACCAATTCTTAGTAGGCCAGTGCCTACTGAACCTGGGTGGCTGCACTTGCAAGAAACCTTTTACAGTTTGCATAGATTCCGCTTTGTTTTCTATCTTTTTTTAAAACCTCTTCTGCCTTATTACCAAACAGACTGTCCTGCTGTAAAGGAGCATCCAACAATTTATCTTTAACATGATTAGGCAGATTTTTCTCCTTGAGCCAAGCATGCCTTCTTATCACAGATCCTGTTACTGCGGCCCTGCAAGAGGCCTCCAAGGAATCAAAACCACATTGCAAAGTATGCTTTCCAACTTGTTCAGCTGAATGCAATAGATCCTGTAACTCTTTATTTTCCGCACAATCAGAAATCAACATCATTTTCTGATTCAGTAAGCCCATGAAATACTGTTGATATTTAAGCATATGAAATTGGCAGTATAAAGCCCCGATTGCCAGGGTTGCAGACGTATAAACCTTCTTACCCCATCTATCCAGCGCCCTGGAGTATCTATCAGAAGGGGTAGGATTTTTGGCTGTAGAAGCCTTAACACCCTTGGGACCCTGAGAAATAGTTTCAGGGTCAGCAGTAGGATTTTTAAATAGAAATTTGTGGGAGTCAGGAACCTTGTAATATCTGTCTGGCCTACTAGGAGCCGGAGGCAGGGAATCAGGAGCCATGCCAGATTCTGAGAAAACATCATCAACAATGTCTAAAACAGGAGGTATAGCCAAAGGCCTATGCTGAGGAAGAAGAAGAAAATCCCTAAGCCTCTTTTTGGATTCTGAATAGTCCTGACTCTACCAATGAAAGTATTCCCTTAAGGTATGCAAAGTCTCTCCAAAAGAAAAATCCTCAGGAGGAGAAGCAGAAGGGATGGATTCCTCTGCATCAGAGTCCTCATAAGGGGGAATAGAAAATTCCTGATCAGAAGAGGAATCAGAAGAAATAGAAACCTGATCTGAAGATTCATAATCAGTGCCTTGCCGAGGCCTCTTAGCAGGGGGAGGGGGGTTGGGAACCCCTGATCAAGGTAATTAAATCCTCAGCCATTTTGATCATTTGTTTTTTAGGCATAGAGACCTGAGCATGTGGTTCATGCATCAGTTTTTAGACACAGAAGTAGGGATTGGCCTTGTTTTTGATGATGGCGTCGGTTTAATATACAAATGTTTAGGCCTGAAAACACTCTCAGAAGCCGGTGCCTGCTCAGCAGCTCCTGACCCATCCAAGGGAGAGACATCACGGGTTCAATACTTGAAGAATCTTGTGGCATACCGGACTCTGAATGGATCTCGGTAGAGGCCTGCGACTCAAAAGTAGCGGGCATCAGGGGCCTGCGAAAGCGCCTCACTGGGTACCGGCGACTGGCTTAGGAGAAGCTTCGTCGTCAGTATTGGACCTCGACGGTCTCTGTCTTTTTCTTTGCGTTTTTTGTAAATTTCGGTAGCAGGATTGCTAACAGACAACATTTCAGGATAGTTAAATCTTGTACCAAAATACTTAGAAGTAAAAATATACCGACGCTTAATAGTGCGTTGGTTAAATTTAGCACAAAACCGACAGCAAGGGATGTCGTGATCAGGGCCTAGGCAAGGAATACAGTACAAATGAAAATCCTTATGAGGTATTTGCTTCCCACAAGTAATACAATTATTAACTTTTACTGACATTGGTAAGGAGCAAGAAAAAGTTTCCCCAACGGGGTACTTAGCTTTAGTTTGAAGACTACGGTTCTGAAACTCGAAAACGAAAATTTCAGTAGTTGGCCGACTGGCACTTGCGAACTGCTTCAAGCACTGCGCGGCAAGAAAGACCGATTAAAATGGCATTGGCTGCATGTTTTATACTCCTGATGACCTGACGTCATGGAAGAGGTGACAGCAACCGACGCAGGACCCAAGATTTTGTTATTCAGGCCGACTGAGGGCAACCTGCCAGCAGATTACCCAAATGTAATGACTGCAACAGTGAAACACGAAGAACATCCTAAAGGATAAGGAAAAGGGTGCTTACACCAATCCATAGCTTAGACAGAGGAGAATAGAGGGAGAGAAAGACTACTGCAACAGTGAAGACACACACACCTCTGCATTTATGGTAAGTAGACACAGCTGTACTATGTTCACTGTATTTCGCTGTAGCAGTAATAACTCCTTGGGAGGATTCCCAAAGAGAACACTGAGAAGCTGGAAATTGTGTACCTACCATAAATGTAGATGTTCGAGTGCATTCACTGTTGCAGTCATTACACTTGGGTTATCCTGCTGGCAGGCTACCCGCAGTCGGCCAGAATTCCAAAGACCTGGTCCGGCGTCAGTTGATGTCGCCTCTTCCCTGACGTCAGTGCGGCAAGGGTATAAAGATGCAGCCGTCGCCATTTTCTTCAGTTTTTCTTGCCCCAGATGTCAGGTGCCCCCAAAAGGGTAGGCTGTAAAAATTATGATCATAAAAAAGCATGCACATAACTTTCATCTACAAGCAAATACACTACATAGGTTGTATAGAACAGATAGGCACAAGTCCCAGCAAAGAAAAGGGGGGATGGTGGGAGGGTAATCTGGACTGCAACAGTGAATACACTCGAACATCTACATTTATGGTAGGTACACAACTGTACTATGTTCATTGTGTTTCACTGTTGCAGTCATTACACTTGAATCCCAAAGCTGAGGTTGGGTGGCTGGGCCTAAATAGAGTTTGGAGTGGCTATGAGGCCCTGCAGAACTGCAGTGGCAAAGCCTGCTCTGGATTTAGAGTAGAGAGGTAAATGGTAGTGCTTTGTAAAAGTGTGCACTGAAGTCCATGTTGCAGCCTCCAAAATATCCTTGGTTGGTACTCCTCTGAGGAAGGCTGCTGCTCTGGTAGAATGTGGCCTAATGCCCTTGGGCACTGACTTGCCATGTTGTGAATAGCAGAAACGAATGCAGTGGCCTATCCATTTTGAAATAGTCTGCTTTGAAATGGCTTTTCCTTGGGAACCTGCAGCATATGCCACTAAGAGTTGCTCAGTCTTTCTGAAGGCTTTAGTCTTGTCCAAGTAAAAGCGTAGCTGTCTGTGTATGTCCAAAGTATGCAGATGTCTCTCCCCCTTATTCTGTGGGTTTGGATTAAAGGTAGGCAAATGTATGGTTTAGTTAAGAGCCACACTGGACACTACCTTAGGCATAAATGTCGGGTTTGTCCTTAGAGAAACCCTGTCCTGATGGAAAATAATAAAAGGTTCCACAGCTATTAGTGCCTGTAACTCTGAGACTCTTCTTGCTGAAGTTATTGCTAGGAGAAGAGCGGTTTTCCATGACAAGTATTTTATCTCTGCTGTATTGGCAGGCTCAAAAGGAGGCAGTGTGAGTATTTCCAAAACAAAATTGAGGTCCCATGTAGGTACTGGAGCTCTCCTTGGAGGTCTTATGTTTTTGGCTCCTCTGAGAAACTGTCTTAGCAGTGGATGAGAAAATATAGGTAGGTCCGTATTGTAATGAGCTGAAATGACAGAGGCATGGATCTTAATTGATGAGAAGGACAGGCCTTTGTACAGCATCTCAGTTAGATATTGCAAAATCTGAGGAATATTTGGTTCAAGCGAGTCAATTCCCTGCGCTTGGTTCCAAGCATAGAATCTCTTCCATTTTTCTGCATAAGATTTTCTGGTGCTGGGCCTCCTGGCCTCCAAAATAACATCCATAACTGCTTTAGAGAGAGATGTGTTCTGAATGATTACATTATCTGCCATGCAGCCAGATTTAGGGTTCTGAGTTGGCTGTGCAGAATCTGATTGTTCTGCTGGGTCAGCAAATGAGGTATTAGAGGCAATGTCCAGGATGGGTCTCGAGAAAAGCTCTTTAGGATTGGGTACCAGTGCTGGCGTGGCCAGTCTGGGGCAATCAGTATCATTTTTGGCTTCTCTTGTCTGACCTTTAGGAGTACCTTGGACAGGAGAGGCAGAGGAGGGAAGGCGTATACTGTAAGGTCTTTCCAGCTGAATGAAAGGGCGCCCACTTTCCATGCTTGTTTGTGATAAGTCCGAGTGCAGAATCTCTGTAGCTGCCAGTTGTGAGGGGAAGCGAATAGATCTGTCTGGGCATCCCCATTTCCCTGTCATCATGTTGAAGATTTGTGGGTCCAGTTTCCACTCGTGAGGATCTATGAGGTTTCTGCTTAGCTCGTCTGCCAAAGTATTTGTCTTTCCTGGCAGGAATTGTGCTTGATAAGTCAATGCTGTGTTCCACAAAGTTATTGCTTGCCTGCAGAGGGGGTAGGAATGTGTGCCCCCTTGCTTGTTTATGTATCACATGACTGTAGTATTGTCCGTCTTTATCAGTAGTTGTCCTGGATGAAGTAGGTCCTTGAAGGCTGTCAGGGCATTTTGTACAGCTAGCATCTCTTTTTGATTGATATGAAGATGCATTTGGTTTGTGGGCCATGTGCCCTGAATACATTTTCCTGCCATATACTGTCACACTTAGGTGTATAGGTGGAACATATACACTTTTTGCTTAAGAGTATTAGTCACTAAAGGCTGGGATTAGTTCTGAAACATAATGGCGAAGTTAATTTTCCTAAGGAATAATTTGATTTCAGTTAAACAATCAACCAAGTGAAAACAAGTTTTGGATATATATTTCGTACCTCTAGACAGTAGTTTAAAATGTTCGATTCATATAACTAAATTGGTATAGTTATAAATTTTAAAATTGTCCAAACTACTAACTATATCTTTCGTAATTACTATTTCTGGCATAGCCTCATTCACATGTTGTGATTTCACCATTGTCTCATTCTGTCCCCATGCTTGATCTGCAACATACTCGTTTGTTCTGTATGATCTGTTTTGCTTCCAATTCTTTCTCCACCTCGGGTGTTGCTGCTGTTTCCATCCCTTCTGAAAATTTAGTCAGTTTACAAGTATCGGCATTATTGTTGGTATACAAGTATTAATTTTGATTTATATACTGAGGGAAAGCTTCATTTTACATACATTAGTACAACAAAAATCCTTTTTATCATATTTTCTTGTGAAAAGATTTTTTATGTACATGCTTAAGAATTTTTATTAGAATATTTTCAAAAAATACATCACTCATATATGAATGAATGAATGAGAGTCTACAATCCACCTGATTTTATGTATTTTTATATAGTACTATTTATTCATGCATTATTTATGCAATGTTTGTGCAAGTTCACTTTAAATGGAGCAGTGATTTTAATGTCTTTCTATTTGGTGCCAAAAAGGGTATTTAAACTATGATTCAAATACACATATCTTTATACAGGTAAAGAGGTGAAGATTAGGACACTACCGCTTAACCAAAATACAGAAAAAGTGAAATACACCAACAGGAATGAAAGAAATGCATATTAACAAATGATATTTAGAAAAAACAGCTACTCACTTTAAAATTATAAAAATCACATCTAAATAAAAGTGAAAAAGTGCACCCCACAAAAAACGAATACATACTGTTAATGTGAAAATGTATGCTCTTAACACTAAAGCTTATTAAATATTAAAGGAATGACATGGGGCACAAAGTACAATTGTGTACACTTACCATAAATGTAGATGTTTGAGTGTATTCACTGTTGCAGTCATCACTTGTGGGTGATCCCTGCTGGGTAGCCCTCAGCTGGCCCGAATACCAGAGCGAAGATTGTCCTTCCTGCGTTGGCTGCATGTCGCCTGGGACTGACGTCAGGTCGTCAGTGGTATAAAACAGGGCAGCAGATGCCATTACATCATTTTTTTATGCCTCAACCTATAGAAGCCCTATCCAAAAGGCCTGAGGAAGCCCAACCTGGGGAATGCCCATAGGCATGGACAGTTGTGAAGGAAACAGAGAGAAATAGTGGGGGAAGGAAGGAGGGAAAACAGGACTGCAACAGTGAATACACTCGAACATCTACATTTATGGTAAGTGTACACAACTGTACTATGTTCTTTGTGTTTCACTGTTGCAGTCATCACTTGTGGGAAGATTCCCAAAGCTGAAGGTGGGGTGGATGACAGAAGGGAAGGAATAGTAGAAAGTACAGTTGTGTACACTTACCATAAATGTAGATGTTTGGGTGTATTCACTGTTGCAGTCATCACACTTGGGTTATCCTGCCAGAGGTAGCCCTCAGTCGGCCTGAATACCAGAGGCTTAGTATTTCTGCGTCGGTTGCTGTCGCTTCAGGATTGATGTCAGGTCATCAGGGGTACAAAAACAGGCAGCCGACGCCATTACATCAGTTTTTCTTGCCCCAAATGTCAGGTGTCCCCAAATAGGGAGCTAAGTTATGGTAAAAAAGCACCACCAGTAAAAAGTAAATACCAATAGCTCTGTAAGGAGTGAGTAAGAGAAATAGAGAAGGAGAGAGAGAGAGAGAGAGAGAGACAAGGGGACTGGAGGGTGGGAAACCAGGACTGCAACACTGAATACACTCGAACATCTACATTTATGGTAAGTGTACACACCTGTACTATGTTCTTCGTGTTTCACTGTTGCAGTCATCACACTTGGGTTGATTCCCAAAGCTGAAAAATGGGTGGAGGCAGTCAAGAAGAGTTGGGGCTGGCTAGTATGCCCTGCAGGACTGCTGTTGCACAGCCCACCCTGGATTTGGAAAAGATAGCAGGTGGTAATGCTTGGTGAAGGTATGAACAGAACTCCAAGTAGCAGCTTCAAGAATGTCCCTGGTAGGGACTCCCTCTGAGAAAGGCTGTAAAGGTTGAAGTTGCCCTAGTGAAATGCGTTCTGACCCCCTGAATGGGTGGTTTCCCATGGTGTTTAACAGAAATGGATACGGTGTTATCCATTTGGAGATGGTTTGTTTTGATATGTCCTTGCCCTCTGCCCCTGGTACAAAGCTGACTAGTAAATGGTCAGAGTTCCTGAAGGGCTTATTCCTATCAAGGTAGAATCTAAGCAGTCTGTGCACATCTAAAGAGTGCAGGATCCTTTCCCCCTTATTTTGAGGATTAGGGAAAAAGGTGGGCAAATGGATAGATTGGTTGACAGCCACACTGGACACCACTTTAGGCATAAAATAGGGTTAAGCCTACAGGAGACCCTGTCATCATGAAAAATAATGAAGGGTTCCACAGGCATAAGTGCTTGCAACTCGGACACTCTTCTAGCTGAAGTGATGGTCAGAAGCAAGGCTGTTTTCCAAGAGAGGAATTTTAACTCTGCTGATGTTGCAGGCTCAAGAAGGGGGGGGGGGTAGCGTGAGCTTTTCCAGCACAAAAGTAAGGTCCCAAGCAGGGACTTCATGGCCTTAAGTTGTTAGTCCCTCTCAGGAACTGTTTGATGAGAGGGTGGGAGAAGAGAGGTGGCTCAGTGCTGTAAGGAGCAGAGATGGCAGAGGCATGGAAATTAATGGAAGAGAAGGATACGCCTCTGTGGAGTAGGTCTGTTAGGTAGTCCAGGATGAGAGGTAAGGAGGGCTGTGTGTTGTATCCGCTCCTTTAGAGTGAATCCAGGATCAGTACCTTTTCCACTTATCAGGATAGGATTTTCCTTATACTCGGTCTTCTGGCGTCACGAATGCTATCCAGCACCTGCTTGCTTAGGCTGGCCACTGGAGGAGAATTCAAGGAATAAGCCAGGCTGCAAGGTTCATGGTTTGCAATTGCGGATGCAAGATCTGTCCCGCCTGCTGAGTGAGGAGGGATGGGATCTGGGGTAGGTGCCATGGTGGCATCAATGACAGACTGTGCAATAGTGGGTATCAGTGTTGGCGTGGCCAGTCTGGGGCAATTAGGATTGCCCTTGGTCTTTCCTGCCTTATCTCGAGTAGTACTCTTGCAAGAAGAGGCAGAGGAGAAAATGCATAGATTGAGAGGTTTGCCCACTGGAAGGATAGGGCACCTACTTTCCAGGCCTTGCTGTGAGGTACCCTGGTGCAGGATTTGCTGAGCTGGTGATTGTAGGGGGAGGCAAATAGGTCCACCTTCGGGGTACCCCATTTCTGGGTTAGAAGGCTGAAAGTGTTGTGGTCTAATTGCCACTTGTGTGGGTCTAGGAAATTTCTGCTCAAGTCGACTGCCAGAGAGTTTTGTTTGCCTGGCAGGAATTGAGCTTCCAGGTGAATAAGCACAGCTGAGCCAGTGTTCCACAGGGTCATGGTTAGCCTGCACAGTGGGCAAGAGTGGGTTCCCCCCCTGCTTGCTGATGTATCACATCACTGTGGTGTTGTCGGTTTTTATAAGAAGGGGCCCTGGTGAGAGTAGGGATCTGAAAGCTGTCAGAGCATGCTGAACAGCTAGCATCTCTTTTTGGTTGATGTGCAGATGAATTTGGTTTGGGCTCCAGTGGCCCTGAATGCACCTGCTGTCCAGATGTGCACCGCAGGCATAGTCTGATGAGTCTATGGTTAGGGTCTGGGCAGCTTGGAGTTGTGTAAAGGGAAGTCTCTTGTTGTGGTTGCATGGTGCTGCCCACCAAAGAAACTCTGTCCTGAGACAAGGTATTAAAGGTATGATGGTTTCCAGGTCCTGAGAATGTTGGCACCAAAGAATTTTTAAGCACCACTGTGAGTTAGTAGAATGCTGGAGGCCATGAACTCTAGAGCCTGCAGGATTTTCCTTGCAGATAGCTGGGTTCTGGTGGCCATTTGAGTTAAGCAGCCTGTCAGATAGGCTTGTTTTTCTGGAGTAAGGAATGCCATCTGGGATGCGGTGTCCAAGCTTGCTCCCAGGAACACAATTTTTTTGACTGGGGACTAGTTTTAATTTCTTTTCATTGATAGTGTACCCCAGGGAGGTTAGAAGGTCCTTTACAAATTTTTATTTATATATTTATTTTTATTTAACATTTGTTGACCGGGAAAGTCCGACTAGGTTCCACAGATCCTGTTTTCAGCAGAGGCCCGGGGAGAAATGCTCCAGAAGCATGTCTTTAGAAATGTCAAATGTCAGGTGCTGCATCAGCTTTTCCTGACTGTCTGCCTGAATCAGGCAATCGCCCAAGTAAGGCTATATTTGAATCTTTCTCTGCCTGCAATAGGCAATGGCTGGAGCCAGGCATTTTGTGAAAACTCTGGGTGGAGTGGACAAGCCAAAGGGAAGTGCAGAGAACTGACAATGCATAGATCCTGCCCTGAAAAGTACAGTTGTGTACACTTACCATAAATGTAGATGTTCAAGTGTATTCACTCTTGCAGTCATTACACATTTGGGTAATCTGCTGGCAGGTTGCACTCAGTCGGCCTGATTAACGAAGTCTTGGGTCCTGCATCGATTGCTGTCCATTCTTCCATGATGTCAGGTCGTCAGGGGTATAAAACATGTAGCCGACGCCATTACATCAGTTTTTCTTGCCCCATATGTCAGGTGCCCCCCAAATGGGGAGCAAAATATACACACACACACATATATATATATATATATATATATATATATACACAAAATTTAAAACACAAAAAATATAGCTCCAAACAAAAGCAAATACACCAAAAAGGCTTTTAAGCGTAGTAAAAGAAAGGAGAGGTATAGTAAAAGAAAAACAGGGGGCTGGAGGGTGGGTAACCAGGACTGCAACAGTGAATACACTCTAACATCTACATTTATGGTAAGTGTACACAAATGTACTATATGTTCTTCGTGTTTCACTGTTGCAGTCATTACATTTGGGTAGAATCCCAAAGCTATGGTTGGGAGGATGGATTTATGCAGCATAAGGCGCAGCTATAAGGCCCTGCAAGACAGCAGTGGCAAAACCAGCTCTGGATTTAGAGAAGAGAGGTAAATGGTAATGTTTGGTGAATGTATGAACGGAGCTCCAGGTAGCAGCTTCTAGAATGTCTCTGGTAGGAATCCCTCTGAGAAAGGCTGCAGCCCTGGTAGAATAAGATCTGATCCCCTTGGGGATAGGTTTACCATGGTGCATATAGCAGAAAGGTACAGTTGTGTACACTTACCATAAATGTAAATGCTCGAGTGAATTCACTGTTGCAGTCATTACATTTGGGTAATCTGCTGGCAGGTTTCCCTCAGTCGGCCCGAATTCCACAGTCTTGGGTCCTGCGTCGGTTGCTGTCTTCTCTTCCAAGACGTCAGGTCATCAGGACTATAAAACATGCCGCCGATGCCATTTTCTTTAGTTTTTCTTGCCCCCGATGTCAGGTGCCCCCACACACACACACACACATAAATACATGCATCAATATAAACTTTACCTTCATCTACAAGCAAATACACCACATAGGTTGTAGAAGATAGAGAAGGAAAGATAAACTGTAGAATGACAGGGGGTTGGCGGAAGGGTAACCTGGACTGCAACAGTGAATACACTCGAACATCTACATTTATGGTAAGTGTACACAACTGTACTATGTCCTTCGTGTTTCACTGTTGCAGTCATTACATTTAGGTAGAATCCCAAAGCTATGGTTGGGAGGCTGGAGCTAAACAGCATGCAGCACTGCAGTGGCAAAGCCTGCCCTGGACTTAGAGTAGAGAGGCAAATAGTAATGCTTTGTAAAGGTGTGAAGAGAACTCCAAGTAGCAGCCTCTAGAATGTCCTTGGTTGGTACTCCTCTGAGAAAGGCTGCTGAAGTAGCTGCAGCTCTGGTGGAGTGAGACCTAATGCCCTTGGGCACAGGTTTGCCATGGTGCAAGTAGCAGAAACCTATGCAACAGCTTATCCACTATGAAACTGTCTGCTTTGAAATCACCTTTCCTTCTGATCCTGCAGCATATGACACTAGTAAGTGCTCAGTTTTTCTTAGAGCTTTAGACCTGCTCAAGTAGAATCTTAGCTGGCTGTGTACGTCCAAGGAATGCAGAATTTTCTCCCCTTTGCTCTGCGGATTTGGATAAAAAGTTGGCAGATGAATTGTTTGGTTAATAGCCACACTGGAAATGACATTAGGCATAAAAGTAGGATTTGTCCTCAGAGACACCCTGTCTGGGTAGAATATGATAAAAGGCTTTACAGCCATGAGGGCCTGTAGCTCTGAAACTCTTCTTGCTGAAGTAATTGCTAATAGCAGCGCTGTCTTCCATGATAAGAACTTTATATCAGCGGTAGCAGCTGGTTCAAAGGGAGGCAGGTTGAGCTTTTCCAACACATAATTGAGGTCCCATGCAGGTAATGGTGATCTTCTAGGAGGCCTTACATTTTTGGCTCCTCTAAGATACTGCTTTAGTAAATGATGAGAAAAGATTGGTGGCTCTGTATTGTAATGAGCTGAAATGGCAGAGGCATGGATTTTGATTGATGAGAAAGATAGGTCCTTGTCAAGCATCTAGGTATTGTAATATCTGAGGAATATGTGGTTCTGCTGTATCAATTCCTTGTGCCTGATTCCAAGCACAGAATCTGTTCCATTTGTCAGCATAAGATTTTCTGGTACTAGGCCTTCTGGCTTCCAAAATGACATCCATCACAGCTTTACTGAGAGGTGTCGTTTGTATGATTACAGGATTGGCCATGCTGCCAGGTTCAGAGTCTGTAGCTGATTGTGCAGGATCTGATTGTTTTGCTGGGACAGTAGTTGTGGTTTTTGAGGCAAAGTCCTAGCTGGGTATTGAGTCAAGTTCCTTAGGATTGGGTACCAGTATTGGCGGGGCCAGTCCGGGGCAATTAATATCATCTTTGGCTTCTCGTCTGACTTTCAAGAGGACCTTGGGTAGAAGAGGCAGAGGAGGAAAGGTGTAAACGGTTTTTCCAACTAAAGGATAGGGCATCCACTTGCCATGCTTGTCAGTGATAAGTCCTTGTGCAGAATCTTTTCAGTTGATAAGTTTGAGGAGAGGCAAATAGATCTATGTCTGGGCTCTCCCATTTCTCTGTTACCATGCTGAAGACTTGTGGATTTAGTTTCCAATTGTGAGGATCCATAAGGTTTCTGCTTAAATCGTTTGCCAAAGTGTTTTGTTTTCCTGTCAGGAATTGAGCTTGAAGATGTATTTGGTAAGTCAAAGCTGTGTGCCACAGTGCCATGGCTAATCTGCAAAGGGGGTATGAGTGTGTGCCCCCTTGCTTGTTTATATACCACATGACTGTGGTGTTGTCTGTCTTTATCAGTAGTTGTCCTGGATGAAGTAAGCACTTGAAGGCTGTTGGGGCATTCTGAACAGCTAGCATCTCTTTCTGGTTGATATGTAGATGCATTTGATTTGGTGTCAATATGCCCTGAATGCATCTTCCTGCCATGTGGGCCCCCCAGCGTCTGTTGTTAAGGCTTGGCTGGCATGGGGTAAAGTGAAGGTCCGTCCCATGTTTTGGTGACAGGCCTTTGCCCACCATTGAAACTACTGTTGCAGGAAGGGAATGAGAGGAATCATTGTTTCCAGACTGTGTGAATGTTGACTCCATAAACTTTTTAGGTACCATTGAAGTTTCCTCATATGCAGCCTTGCATATGGAATTAGAAGGATGCAGGATGCCATGAAGCCCAGAGCCTGCAGAATTTGTCTTGCAGAAGACTGGGTTTCTGTTGCCATCAGTTTGAAGTAAGTAGTCAGTTGCCTTTGTTTGTCTAGCGTGAGGTAAGCCATCTGGGCAGTTGTATTCAAGCTTGCACCCAGGAATGTTATCTTTTGGGAGGGTAACAGTTGTGATTTCTTTTCGTTTATTTTGTACCCTAGGCATGTTAGAAGCCTTTTCACAAACACCAGGTGTCATAGAAGAGTGTCCTTGATCTCTGCTTGAATGAGACAGTCATCCAAGTAAGGATATATTTGTATACTTCTTTGTCTGCAAAATGCAATTACTGGTGCCAGGCACTTTGTAAAGACCCTGGGTGCAGTAGATAAGCCAAAGGGCAGTGCAGAGAATTGGTAATGCAGTAAGCCAGCCTTGAATCTGAGGTATCTTCAGCACGACTGTCTTGGGACATGCAGGTATGCCTCTTTTAGGTCTAAAGTCACCAGCCAAGCATTCTTGCCTAGTATGGGCAGAAGCTGCTGCAAAGTGAGCATTTTGAATTTTGGAATGTCCTGGTATGTTCTCAAAATCGATAAATCCAAAATTGGCCAGTAGGCCTCGTCCTTTCTGGGTACCAAGAACAGTCTTGAGTAAAAACCTTGTCCTTTTTCCTGTTCTGGTACTGTCTGAATGGCCCCCATATCCATGAGGGACGTAACCTGTTTCTGTGCCTCTGCCCATTAATTTTGTGGCAGATCTGGCCAACCATTTGTCATTAGCAGAGTGTGGAAATGGAATCTGTATCCCTGTGATACGATGTTTAGTACCCACTTGTCCTGGGTTATTAACTGCCAATTTTGAGCAAAAAGTGCTAATTTTCCCCCATGGGTGCTGCCAAAAGATAAGTGCTTGGTGTAGCCAGAGGGAAGTCATTGGGATTGCTTTCTGTAGGTTTGCGCTTTATCTCCTCCAGATTTCGAGGTGGATGCATCCCATTGCTTTGACCTGTATGAGTCTTGAGCCTGGTACCTGGAACCCTTAGGGCGTTTGGATTTGCCCCTTTGAGCTCTGGCACAGGAAAGGACCAATTTTTTGTAGGCCAGTGTCTACTGAATCTTGGTGGCTGGACTTGCAAGAAATCTTTAACAGTTTGCATAGACTTAGCTTTGTCTTCCACTTTCTTTAAAACCTCTTCTGCCTTAACATCAAACAGATACTCATGCTGTAAAGGTGCATCTAGCAATTTAGCTTTAACATGATCTGGCAAATTTTGCTCCTTTAACCAGGCATGCCTCCTAATCACAGATCCAGTAACTGCGGCCCTGCAGGAGGCCTCTAAAGAATCAAAACCACATTGCAAAGTATGGTTACCAACTTATTCAGCTGCATGCAATAATTCCTGCAATTCTTTATTTTCTGCACATTCTGAAATCAACATCATTTTCTGTTTCAGCAATCCCATAACATGTTGTTGGTACTTAAGCATATGAAATTGACAATTTAAGGCCTTGATTACCAAGGTTGCAGATGTATAAACCTTTTTTCCCCATCTGTCCAGTGCCCTAGAATCCCTGTCTGAGGGGGTAAGGTTTTTTTGCTGTTGAGGCCTTAACTCCCTTTGGACCCTGTGAAATAGTTTCAGGATCAACAGCAGGGTTTCTAAATAAAAAGTTATGTGAGTTGGGGACTCTGTAATATCTGTCAGGCTTACTGGGAGCCGGAGGTAAGGAGTCAGGGGTCAAGCTTGACTCTGAAAATACATCATCCACAATGTCTAAAACAGGGGGAATGGCTAAAGGCTTGTGCTGAGTGAGTAGAAGGAAATCCCTCAGCCTCTTTTTTGATTCTGAGAAGTTTTGACTCTCTCAGTGAAAATGTTCCCTCAAAGCATGCAAGGTTTCTCCAAATGAATAATCCTCAGGAGGAGATGCAGATGGAATAGACTCCTCAGCATCAGAATCCTCATAGGGAGGTATAGATATTTCCTGATCAGAAGAGGAATCAGAAGAAATAGAAACCTGATCTGAAGAATCATAATCAGTGCCCTGCCTAGGCCTCTTATCTGGAGGGGGATGGGTACCCGTGATCAAGGTAATGAGGTCTTCAGCCATTTTGATCTGTTTTTTAGGCATAGAGGCCTGTGCACGTGGCTCATGTGTCGGTTTTTTAGGTTTAGAAGTGGCTTTTGTCTTTGGTCTTGCAGCTGTCATTGGTTTGATGTACAAATGTTGAGGTCGGAATACACCCTCAGAAGCCAGTGCCTGCCCAGCAGCTCCAGACCCATCTAAGGAAGAGACATCCATGGGTTCAATACTTAAAGCATCTCGCAGCGTACTGGACTCCAAATGGGTCTCAGTAGAGGCCTACAAATCAAAAGTAGCGGGCATCAGGGGCGGCGAAAGCACCTCACTGAGTACCGGCGATCTAGCGACTGGCTTAGGAGAAGTGTCGTCGTCAGTTTTGGACCTCGACGGCTTGTCTCTGTCTTTTTCTTTGCATTTTTTAGGTATTCCGGTAGTCGGATTTCTAACCGACGTCATTTCTGGATAGTTAAATTGTGAGCCAAAATATGCAGAAGCAAAAATGTACCGACGTTTAATAGTGCGTTGATTAAATCTAGCACAAAACAGACAACAAGGTACGTTATGATCAGGGCCTAGGCAAGGAATACAGTATAAATGAAAATCCTTATGAGGTGTTTGCTTCCCACAAGTAATGCAATTATTAACTTTTACTGATATTGTTAAGGAGCAAGAAAAAGTTTCCCCAACGGGGGACTTAGCTTTTAGTTGAAGACTTTGGTTCTGAAACTCAAAAATGAAAATTTCAGGAGTCGGCCGACCGGCACTTGCGAACTGCTTCTGCTTCGGGCACCGCATGGCAAGAAAGACTGTTGTAATGGTGTCGGCTGCATGTTTTATACCCCTGATGACCTGATGTCATGGAAGAAGGGACAGCAACCAACGCAGGACCCAAGACTTTGTTAATCAGGCCGACTGAGGGCAACCTGCCAGCAGATTACCCAAATGTGATGACTGCAACAGTGAAACACGAAGAACATCGTAGATATTTCTTGCAGGAGTCCCTGATAGGGATGTGCAGATACGCTTCCTTTAGGTCTAGGGTGGCAAACCAGGCATCTTTGGAAAGCAGAGGGAGAAGCTGCTGTAGGGTGAGCATTTTGAATTTTGGTACCACCAGGAAGGTGTTTAGAATGGATAGATCTAAGATTGGGCAACAGGTGCCCTCTTTTCTGAGTACCAGGAAAAGTCTGGAATAAAAACCTTGGCCTATCTGTTCTGCAGGAACAGGCTGAATTGTCCTTATGGACAGCAGGGACTGAACTTGGTTCTGTGCCTCTGCCCACTGGTTTGGAGGAAGGTCTGGGAACCCTTTTGGGGTTGGCAGTGTGTGGAAATAAAATTTGTACCCCTGGGATACTATGTTGAGGACCCATTGATCATTGGTGGAGGTCCAGTTTTTTGCATGGTGGGCAAGTTTTCCTCCTAGGGGCATGAGCAATTGGGCAGAGGTGAGGCGTGGAGTTGAGAAGTCATTTGTGAATTCTTTCTGTAAGGGAGTGGCTTAGCACTCCCTGTTTTTGAAGTGGAGGTACTCCATTGCTTGGATCTCTGCATATCCTGAGACTGTAATTTAGGGGGTCTGTTTCCCCTGGGTCTAGTTTGAGATGGCCTTGAGGGGGCTGGAAAGGACCAATGTTTCGAGGGGGCAATGCCTACTGAATCTTGGAGGCTGCACTTGCAAAAAATCTTTGACTGTCTGCATAGACTTAGCCTTTTCTTCTATCTTTTTTAAAACCTCTTCTGCTTTGGTGCCAAACAGATTGTCCAATAATTTTGATTTGACATGGTCTGGCAAGGTCTGCTCCTTAAGCCAAGTATGCCTTCTAAGTACAGAACCTGTGACTGCTGCCCTGCAAGATGCTTCTAGGGCATCAAACCCACATTGCAGGGTATGATTGCTGACTTGGCTTGCAAAATGCATAAGATCCTGTAATTCTTTATTTTCTGCACAGTCAGGAAAGGTAGATAATTTTTGCTTAAGTTCCATATTTTAGCATGTGGAACTGACAATTCAATGCTATAATGGCGTGAGTTGCAGAGGTGTATACTTTTTTCCCCTATCTGTACAAAGCTCTGGAATCCCTGTCCAAAGGGGTGGGATTCTTAGCTGTAGTTCCTTTTATTCCTTTAGGTCATTGGGAGATTACCTCTGGGTCAGCAGAAGGATTTTAGAAAATAAATTTGTGAGAGTCAGAGATTCTGTAGTACCTGTCTGGTTTCCTTGGAGCAGGGGGTAAAGTATCAGGAGTTAGACTGGATTCCATAAAGACATCATCCACAACATCCAGAACAGGAGGGATGGGCTAAGGGTCTGTGCTGTGGTAAATCGAAAAATTCCCTGAGTCTCTTTTTGGACTGAATTTCCCAGTGGAAATGCTCTCTCAAAGTATGTAGGGTTTCACCAAAAGAAACATCCTCTGGAGGGGAAGCAGAAGGAATGGATTCCTCTGCATCTGAATCCTCATAGGCAGATAAGGGCATGTCTTCATATTCAGAAACTTCAGAGTCGTCGGACTCTTGGTCGGTTAAATCTGCTGGGGACAAGTCTCTTTCTTACAGCAGGGGAAGGCTGGTTTCCCCTAATCAGCATGATCAAGTCTTCTGCCATTTTAAGCATTTGAGATTGTGGCAAGGAAGCAGGCGCTTGAGTTTGGGTCGTCTGTTTAAGCATAGCTCATACTCTTGGCCTTAGAAACTCGGTAGTTTTAGAAAGAACTGAAGACACGAAAGAAGTAGTCGGTTTGTGAAGAATATCGGTAATGCAAAGAACTTCCTCAGAAGCCAGTGCCTGCACAACAACTCCAGACCCATCCAAGCTAGAGACATCCGCCGGTCAAAGAAGAGTCTCACAGCATACCGGACTCCGAACGGGTCTCGGTAGCAGTCTGCGAATCCATCTAAGCGGGCATCAGGCATTGCGAAAGTGCCTCATTGAGTACCGGTGAACTGGTGACTAGCTCAACGAAAGTGTCGTCGGCAGTTTTGCACCTGTGCGGTCTGTCTCTGTCTTTATCCTTATGTTTTTTCGGAAGATCGGTAGTCGGACTGCTTACAAAAGCCATTTCATAATATGGAGATGGAGAATGAAAGTATTTAGCTATAATAAGGGCCCGACGACGAATAGTTCAGGTGTTGAACAAAACACAAAACCGACAACAAGGTATGTTGTGGTCTGGGCCTAAACAGGTGACGCAGTAAGAATGGAAATCTCGGTGTGGTATTTGCTTTCTACAAGTGAGACAACTGTTAACCTTTTCTGACATCAGTTAGAGCAAGAAAAAAGGATCCCCAATGGGGTACTTAGCTTTACAAGACTTCAGGGTGATTCTATTTCGGAAATGAAAACTCAGGTAGCGGCCGACCGGCACTTGGGCGAACTGCTTTTGCTTCGGGCTCCTCAGCAAGAAAGACTGATGTAATGGCATTGGCTGCCTGTTTTTATACCCCTGATGACCTGACATCAGTCCTGAAGCGACAGCAAATGATGCAGAAATACTAAACCTCTGGTATTCAGGCCGACTTGAGTGCTACCCCTGGCGGGATAACCAAAGTGTGATGACTGCAACAGTGAAACACGAAGAACATCAGGAAAGCAGTGTTCTAAGTAGGGCCTAGCATGCCCTGCAGGACTGCAGAGGTAAAGCCTGCCCAGGTTTTGGAGGTGTGGAAGGAGGTCCAAGTGTCAGCTTCTAGGATGTCCTTGGTTGGGAATCCTCTGAGGAAGGATGAGGAAGTGGAAGCTGCCCTAGTGGAGTGGCTTCAGACTGGCTTGGGAGGAATTTTCCCATGGAAGTGGTAGCAAAAATGGATTTAGAAATGGTCTGCTTGGTAACAGGTTTCCCCTCTGCCCCTGGGGCGAAGCTGACCAAGAGCTGGTTAGTCTTTCTGAGAGACTTGGTTCTATCCAGGTAGTATCCAAGTTGTCTGTGCATATCTAGTGAATGAAGGATTATTTCCCCCCTGTTTTGAGGGTTAGGAAAGAAGGTGGGAAGATGTACAGCCTAATTCAGTGTTATGTCAAGACACCACCTTAGGCATAAGGGAGGGGTTCGTTCTGACAGATATCCTGTCTGCATGGAAGATAATGAAGGGTTCAACAGCCATGAGAGCCTGCAGCGTGGACACCCTCCTAGCTGAGGTTATGGCCAGTAGGAAGGCAGTCTTCCAAGAGAGGTGTTTTAGCTCTGCTGAGGCAGTTGGTACAAAGGGAGGGAAGGTGGCCTGATGTGAGAAACTCCTCTAAGGAATTGTTTTAGAAGGGGGTGGGAGAACAAAGGGTGCTCTGTATGGGCAAGGGCAGAGATAGCTGAGGCATGAATGTTGATGGAAGAGTAAGACCATCCTTTTAGCACTAGCTCCACCAGGTAGTCTAGAATCAGAGATAGAGATGCAAGGGAGCTGCTGGTACCCTTAATTTGGCACCAGGCACCAGGCATTGAATCTTTTCCATTTTGTCAAGTATGATTTCCTGGTGTTGGGCCTCCTGGCCTCCTTAATTATATCCAGGAACTGCTTGCTCAACAGAGGGTTGGTATCCACCTTATGGGTATAAGCCATGTGGATAGGTTGAGAGATTGCAGATGGGATACAAAATTAGAAGTTATGTACTTACCATAACGTTCCATCTGAGTAGGTGGATTCATTTGTCTGCAACCTGTGGGTATGGATCCGATATCGGATCCGAACCGGCATGGTTTATCCAGCTATGGATCCGAGCTCCTAGCTCCTCCCCTCACCCATAATGCCCTGCTCTCCCTACATGACCTCAGATCGAGTTTGCCCTGCACCAACTACCCTAACCAAAGGGTAACACACCCTATGCAGGAAACTGACAAGGCCAGGGGGATAGGAGGGTGGGATGGTTGCAGACAAATGAATCCACCTACTCAGATGGAACGTTATGGTTAAGTACATAACTTCTAAATCTGAAGTAGGAGAATTCATTTGTCAGCAACCTGTGGGACAGAGTCCCCAGCTACCTGAATCTTGGGTGGCCATCATGGAAGGATATTCCGGAGCACTGCGGAGCCAAAGGATGCTCTACCTCTAGAAGTGACGTCCAGCTTGTAATGAGTAATAAAGGTATGAGATGAAGCCCAAGTGGCTGCTGAACAAATGTCATCCAGAGGAACCCTAGACTTAAAGGCCACTGAAGTAGAGACAGACCGGGTCGAATGAGCATGGACTCCCTCTGGTGCTGGCCTCCCAGAGGCTTGGTACGCCAATAGAATACACTGAGAAATCCAGCGTGACAAAGAAACTTTGGAAATTGGCTTACCCAGATTGAATTTGGCAAAAGAAATGAACAACTGGTCTGATTGCCTATGACCAGCTGTCCTATGAAGGTAAAAACGAAGCTGCCTGTGAACATCCAAGGAACGCAGCTTGTATTCGCCTTTGTTTTGATACTTAGGGAAGAAAACAGGGAGGTTGATGGACTGATTAATGTTAGCTTCCGAAGCTACTTTAGGAAGAAAGGAGGGATTGATCCTTAGGTACACCCAGTCCGGATGAAAAATCAAATAAGGCAGTTTCATGGACAGGGCCTGAAGCTCTGAAACTCTCTCAGCCGAAGTAATGGCTACCAAAAAAGCAGTCTTAAAGGACAAGTATTTAAGATCGACTGTGGCCGCAGGTTCGAAGGGGGGAGCGGTCAAGGCCTGAAGTACCAAGGAAAGATCCCACGGGGGAACCGTTTCTTTGACAGGGGCACTGAGCAAAAAGGTGCCTTTTAGGAAGGTTTTGCATAACTTAGCCGACATAAGAGGCCCTGAATCGTGTCCAACATGGTAATGAGATATGGCCGCCAGCTGAACTTTGACCGTGGAACTACTGGCGCCATCAGTAAAGAGAGTAGTAAGGAAATCTAGAACCAAAGGAAGGGGAACCGTGAAAGGATCTAGGTCTTGCCGCTCTGCCCAAATGGAGAAACGCTTCCATTTACTGCGGTAAATTTTTCTGGTAGAGGGCTTGTGGGCAGCTACCAGAATGGCCTTAACTGGGGACGAGATACCGGGAGTCCTGATTAGGAGTGGAACTGGAGCAGCCAAGCAGTCAACTTCAGGTTGTCCAGGTTCGGAGTTGGCAGGCTCGACGGGTGTGATATAAGATCCGGAATGGGATCTAGAATCAAAGGTGGATTCACTGAATGAGACCTTAGGTAAGGGAACCAGATCTGTCGAGGCCAGAACGGGGCAATGAGGATCATTCTGCACCCCAACCGAGAGGCTTTCTGAAGTACTTATAGCATCAGAGGTAGAGGGGGGGTATGCGTAAAGAAGACTGGGAGGCCAAGCATGCACCAGAGCGTCTCTCGGAGAATCCCCTGGAGGGGGGATTAGAGTGAAAAAACTGTCGCACTTGGCGTTTAAAGAAGAGGCAAAGAGATCGCAACAGGGAGTCCCCCACTGTGCGAAGATACATTTCGCTACTTGAGAATTGAGAGACCACTCGTACGGGGAGAGAATGGTGCGACTGAGCTTGTCCGCTAGGATGTTGGTCCGACCCGGAATATGCGTTGCCATGAGAAAGCGGTTGGTGGAGATCGCCCATTCCCACACACTCATGGCTTCTCGGCATAAAGGGTAAGACCTGGTTCCCCCCTGTTTGTTGATGTACCAGACCACCGACATGTTGTCTGATTGAATCGCAATTGTTCCCAGGGGAAGGAGGGCGTGAAGTGCTTGCAACGCCAAGAGCACCGCCCTCATTTCCAGAACATTGATATGCAGGGAGGTCTCTGAATGGCTCCACGTGCCTTGGACCATCTGGCCCGCAAAATGCCCCCCCCCACCCGAGGCGGGAAGCGTCCGTGGTCACCGTGGAGAGAGGGGGAGATGCACAAAAGGGGCGGCCCCTGTGGAGGTCCGGAGAATGGAGCCACCACAAGAGAGATCGCTTGCAAGCCTTGCTGATCGCAATGGGATGATACAGGGGGAGGGAGAGAAATGACCATTGCACCTGAAGTGTCCATTGAAGCACCCGCATGTTGAAGCGGGCGTGCAGGAGAAGAGTAATCGCTGCCGCCATAGACCTTAGCGCCCTCAGGACCAATTCCGCAGGTGTTGAGCTGGAGTGAAGGATGGCCCGCACCTGGAGTCGCAGATTCCGAACCCTGTCGGTTGTGAGAAAGGCTCTTAAATTTCTCGTGTCTAACCTGGCTCCTATAAATTCTATTGTTTGAGTAGGGACCAGGTTGGACTTCTCTATGTTTACCGTGATGCCTAGCTTGGGAGCTAGACGAAGGAAGGAGTCTCTTGCCAAAGAGAATAGATGCCTTGTTGGGGCGGTGAGAAGCCAGTCGTCTAGGTACGGAAAGACCTGCACCCCCTGAAGCCTCAGGTGGGCCGCAACCACAGCTAACACTTTGGTGAACTCCCTGGGGGCTGTGGTGAGACCAAAGGGAAGGACCCTGAACTGGTAGTGACTGGCTCCCAGCCGGAAGCGAAGAAACCTCCTAGATCGTCTGTCCATCCGAATGTGGTAGTACGCATCCTTGAGGTCTATAGAGCACATCCAGTGATTCTCCCCTAGAAGGGGGAGGATGGACTGCAAAGTGACCATCCGGAACTTCTCTTTGGGAACTGACAGGTTCAACAGGGACAGGTCTAGAATGGGTCTTAGGTCCCCCATCTTTTTTGGCACTAAAAAGAACCTGGAGTAGAACCCTGATCCGATCTGGTCTGGGGGGACGGGCTGGATGGCTCTTTTTCTCAGCAGATGGCCAATTTCTGCTGAAGCGGCCTCCCTCTGATCGGGTGGAACATCGGGGAGGATTTTTAACTTTGGGACATGAAGAAAGGGGATCTTGTAACCTCTGGATATAATGCGGAGTACCCAGCAGTCCAATGTAATGGACTCCCATGCCACTAGGTGCTCCGAGAAACGTCCCCCGACTGCCTCCAGAGTGGAGCAGTCGGGCAACCCCTCAGGGTTGCTGCGTGGCCGTTCAGAGAAAGGTTCCCTGGACCCAAAGTTCCTGGGAGCCCCTCTGCCCCTAGGGCGGCGTCCTCCCTGTCCTCCTCTGCTGCGGAAGGACTGGTTGTCCGGAGCGGGTTGGGAATGCTGCGACTTCCGGAACCACATCTTCTTCTGGCCCTTTTGGTTCCTAGAGTAGGACCTCTGGGGCACAGAGAAGCGGACTCCGACGGCAGACAGCGTCTTCCCGTCCTTCTCGCTCTGAACCAAGGTATCGCGAACCGTCTTGCCAAAAAGGGCAGAACCGTCAAAGGGGGCGTTCGCGAATGACGCCTTGAAGGGCTCCATAAAATCGCAGTGGTGGAGCCAGGCCTGCCGTCTTGTGACTAGGCCCGCTCCTGCAGCTCTAGCGGCTCCCTCAGTAGCGTGGGAAAGTAACCGCATAGAGGTGTTTGTCACAGAACGAAGAGTGGCCATACGGGTGGAGTGCATAAGTTTGTTCTCCTCCGATATGGACTCTGGGGGAGGATGCAGCGTATTCCTTGATAAGATCGCGCTGCATCCTAATGACGTGTGCCAAATAGTTGAGCGCCCTCACTGAGAAGGTCGCTGAACTAAAGATTCGCTTCCCCAAACGGTCCATCATCCGAGACTCCTTGCTCGGGGGATGGACTGAGGGACTCTCCTGGGCGAGTTCCCTCTTAGTGGCTGCTGCCGACAACATGGCATCTACCGGGGGTCCCTTGCTCCAGTGGGCACGGTCAGCAGGGGGGCTAAGGATCCTGTCAGGCCTCTTAGGGATTGGCTCCACGGTTACCGGGTCCTTCCACGCCCTGGTGGTAATAAGGTCCACCAGGCGGTCGGCAGGAGGGGACACCCAAGAGGTAGACGGGCCCGCTTCAAATGCCTCCAAGCACACTGACTCGTCCGAGGAAGACTTTGGGGCAGACCACCCACCTCTGATCCGTAACATTTCCATGATGTCTCCGAAGGAGACATCCTCAGGGGGTGATCTTGGGGAGCCTTCCCCTTCCTCCAAGTCAGTGTCTTCGGTCAAAGACTCGGGGGAGTCTATGTGCCTCCTTTTACACGAATGCTTGCGAGGTGCTGCCTCAGGGTGGCTGTCCGAGGAGCTCTCACCAGCAATGTCCAGAACCACAGGAACTGCTTGGGGCAGTGAAGCGGGCTGTCCCAGTGGCCGGGTGATGGAAGCTTGGCCCAGAGCAGATGGAGTGCGGGACGGAGCCGAAGCAAGGGCCGGGGGTCCGGATGCCCTCAACAGAGCCCTCTCCACTACATCAAAGGCCGACGGGGAGCCAGCCTCGACAATAGGATCCGAAAGTCGGCTCCCCCTCGGATCCGATGAGCGGATCGGAGCCGGTGCCGAGCCCCTCGGATCCGAGGGACCAGTGCACTCCGACAAGGATGGCACCGAAGGCACACAGAGTCCCTTGGATCCGAAGTTCGGGCCAAGGCTCCGAGAGGTCGGATCCGACAGACTCGAGGGCAAGATCGGATCCGAAGTACCCAGTACTGTCAGCGCCGACTCACCCGCGGCTCCGAGGCTGCCCGGCTCCGAGCGCTCCGAACCCGGGTAGCGGGTCGGAGAAGGAGCAATGGGCTTAAAAAAGGGGGTCGAGCTCCCCCCCAGAGGGGTGGGGGGGAGGCAGGAGCACTCCCATCTGCATCTGGGCCTGGATGAACCTTCGCATCATCCGGTCCAGATCAGCATCGGAGAGGCTGTAAGTAGACCTTGACGAGGCTACCGAGGTAGGCCTCGAGTGCCGCCTCGATAGCCTCGAAGGAGGTCGGGTCTCCTCATCCTCAGGCTCTGGTGAAAAGCACAGGGACCAGAGCTGAGGAGGGGGAGAGCTAGCAGCCAGAGAGGCCGGAGGAGAAGCCCGCTTAGCCAGCGGGGCCGAAACGGAGGTCTCGGCCCGCCGCTTGTGGTGCTTCTCTCTCCGGTCCTTTTTCCTGGCTTCCCTCTCCTCCGACCCTTTGGCGGGAGTTTGAATCCCGGGTGGAGGAGGGGGAGCCGGCAAGGCAGGGACTGCCAAAGCAGTGACCACCAAGGGGGTGGGGGCCGATTCCGAGTCCGGGGGCAAGAGTCCCACCAAGACCAGCTTCGACCTCCGCTCCTTCAATGCCCTGGGGTTGAACCCTGCACAGATTGAACACCCTGAAGTGAGGTGTTCAACCCCAAGGCATCGAACGCACCAAGTGTGGCCATCAGCAGGGGAAAGCTTATGGCCACACTCGGAGCACTTTGAAAAAACAGCCTTTGGGGCCTCAGACATCACTATTTTTTTTTTTTTTTTTTAAAAATAGTAACAATAAACTAAAACACTCACACAAAGGCCCCAAAAAAAAACACACACACACACCAACTACGAACCAGCGAGGGGAGGGTAAAAACTATATTAAATTAACCCAAAAAAGATATAAACAGAAGGGAAACCTATAACTTTCACTCAAATTTAAAGTTTTAAAAAAAATTTTAAAACCCTTTAATAAAGAATACTATAACTTAGCTTTTGGAGCTCTGACGACCCAGCCTTTACCATGCGCGGCAAACTAGATCTGAGGTCATGTAGGGAGAGCATGGCTTTATGGGTGAGGGGAGGAGCTAGGAGCTCGGATCCATAGCTGGATAAACCATGCCGGTTCAGATCCGATATCGGATCCATACCCACAGGTTGCTGACAAACGAATTCTCCTACTTCAGATCTGACTTTTTTACTTGGGTTAGAAGTCCTTCTGTGAGGGGCAGATTCCTGGGAGGCTCCTTGGTTAGGCTGAGTAGCAAGGAGTACCAATGTTGCCTGTGCCAATCTGGAGCAATTAGTACAGCTCTTGGCCCTTCCTCCCTGATCTTTAGCAGTACCCTTGGGATCATGGGCAAGGGGGGCAAAGTGTAGATAAACAGATTGCCCCAGTGGAATAAGAGAGCATCCATTTTCCAGACTTTTGGGTGGAACTCCCTGGTGCAGAACTGGTCTACCTGTTCTGTATGGGTGCGAAGAAGTATACTTGTGGGGTCCCCCCAAGTTTGGGTGATCGAAACGAAGGTGTCCCTCCAAAGCTGACATTCGTGGGGGTCCAGGACACTTCTGTTGAGGTGGTCTGCTAGGGTATTGTATTCTCCTGGGATGTACTGGGCTATCAGGTGAAGGCCCATTATCAAAGCAGTATACCAGAGAAGCATGGCTAGACAAAGCAGGGAGAAGTGAGTCCACCCCCCCCCCCAGCTTGTTGATGTACGTGGTATTGTCTGTTTTGATGAGGAGCACCCCTGGGTTCAGGTGGCTCTTGAAGACTGATAGCCCTGAGTACTGCCATCATTTCCTTTAGGTTGATGTGAAGGTCTGGGTCCCAAGTGCCTTGGGTGCACATGTCTCCTATGTGTGCGCCCCAGGCTTGGTCTGAGGTATCCATGGTGATGGTCTGGTCCTGGGGAAGAATTAGAAAAAGGTAGGCCTCTGTTCAGGGTGCAGACGTCTGTCCACCATAGGAGTTCCTGTCTTAAACAGGGAATCAGGAGCAGCTGTAGCTCCAGAGACTGAGAGTGCTGGCACCATAGGGTTTTGAGGTACCACTGCAGTTCTCTCATGTGTAGTCTGGCCAAAGCCATCCAAAGCCATCAAAAGGATGCAATGTACCCCAGAGCTTGAAGGAACTTGCTTGCTGTAAGGTGTGATCTGTGAGCCAAATGGGAGAAGTATTGGGACAGAAAACTTTGTTTTTTCTGGAGAGAGGAAGGCTCTTTGTGAGAAAGTGTCCAGGAGAGCTCCCAATAAGGTGATTTGTCTGGTGGAGTGGAGATGGGATTCTTCCTTGTTGATGATGAATCCCAGAGAGGTTAAAAGGGTTTGGACAAAGTTTAGGTTATGAAGGAGCTTTTCTCTGCTGTCTGTCTGTATGAGGCAGTCATCCAGATAGGGGTAAATTTGAATGTTTTTCTTCCTGTAGAAGGCAATGACAGGGGCCTGGCATTTTGTGAATACCCTGGGAGCAGTACACAAGTCAAAGGGCATAGCAGATAACTGAAAGTTCTGTGAAGGAACCTTCTGCAGGACTCACTTATGGAGATAGACATCCTTTAGTTCCAGGGTGACTAGCCAGGCACTTCCGGGTCAGCATGGCCAAGAGCTGCTGGAGCATAAGCATTTTGAATTTTGGCACTATCAGTAAAAGGTTTAGTATGGATAGATCCAGAATAGGGTGCCAAGTGCCCTGGGTACCTGGAACAATCTTGAAAATAACCCTTTTCCGGCTTGTTCCTTGGGTACAGGCTCCACTGCTTCTTGAGCACAGAGTTTCAGAATTTGTCGTAGGGCTTCTGCATGTTGATTTGTAGAAATGTCTGGGTACCCTGACAAAACTGGACTTTCTTTGAAGGTGAATTTGTATCGTTGGTAAATGATTTTTAGGACCCATTGGTCCTTTGTGATGGATGGAGAGTTTTCTTTGTAAAGGTACGGGGGGGGGGTGGGGCAGAGGGGATGAGGTTATTGCGAATCCTTTGGGTAAGCAGTGGACTTAGAACTCCCTGCCCCGAGGGTTGTACAGGTCCACTATCTGGGCCTCTGGTGTCCTTGTAGTTGCGACCTGTGGGGGGGTCTATCCCTGTGCCCTTTCCTTTGCACAGGCCTAGATTGGGCAGGAAAGGACCAGTGTTTGGTGGGAAAGTTCTTGCTGAATCTGGGAGGTTGGACCTGGTGGAAATCTTTTATTGTCTGCATTGATTTGGCTTTATCCTCCATTTTTTTTATCATCTCCTCTGCTTTAGTTCCAAACAAGCGATTCTTATCTGGGGTGCATCTAGGCGTTTAGATTTGACATGATCAGGGAGAGGTTGCTCTTTCAGCCATGCAGGTCTTCTAATAACTGACCCCATCACTAAAGCCCTGCTAGAGGCTTCTAGGGCATCGTATCCACAGTGGAGGGAATGCTTTGCCACTTGAGAGCTGGAGTGTAAGAGTTCCCTTAGCTCTCTAGAAGCTGGACTGTCTGGAACGGAGGAAATTTTTTGCTTTAAAAGTTCCAAAGTATGCTGCTGATATTTTATAATCTGGAACTGGCAGTTTAGAGGTCTAACAGCTAAGGTAGCAGAGGTGTATGCTTTTTTACCCCATCTATCCAGAGCTCTGCTATCCTTGTCAGATTGAATAGGGTTTTTTGGAGGAACTGGCCTTAGCTCCTTTGGGTCCCTGGGTGATGACCTCTTGGTCTACTGCAGGATTTTTAAATAAGTATTTGTGGGTGTCTGGCACCCTGTAGTACCTGTCAGGTTTTCTAGGTGCAGGAGGCAGTGCATCAGGAGTGAGGCTAGACTCCATAAAAACATCCTCCACCACATCCAAAATGAGAGGGATGGCTAAGGGTTGGTGCTGAGGAAGGTCCAGAAACACTCTTAACCTCTTCTTAGACTGGGGATAATCCTGAGCTTCCCAATGGAAATGTTCCCTAAGGGTGTGTAAGGTCTCTCGAAATGACAGTTCTTCGGGGGGGGGGTGCAGATTGGATGGATTCTTCTGCATCAGAATCCTCAAAGGTAGTAAGGAGCTGTTGTTCATTGTCTGAATACAAGAAGTCAGATTCTTCAGAGTCAGCTTCTGATAGAATTTCTGGGGAAATGTCCCTTTTTCTTTTAGCAGGGTAGTCTGATTTCCTCTGATAAGAGCGATCAGATCTTCAGCCATCTTGAGAAGCTGTTGTGACTGAGGAGGTTGGATTTGAGAAAGATGGCAGCTTGTTTTGATGGGAGTGGTTCTACTTTTAGGTCTCAGTGTTTCAACAGGCCTGAGTGTAGATGTAGCTGGCGGCATGGCCATTGGTCTTTGTCTTGCATCGGTTATCCAAAAGGCCTCCTCAGAAGCTGGTGCCTGCAGAGTGGCTCCAGACCCAACTATGGGGCTGACAACCGATATCTCAACAGATGTAGTCTGATTCTGTGGCATACCGGACTCCGAATGGGTCTCTGTAGAGGCCTGTGGTGGTATAGCGACAGGTATCAGGGGCTTTGTAGACACCTCACTGAATTCCGCTGTGTTGCTGGCTGGATTCAGAGCTGAGTCGTCCGAAGGCCTAACTTTATGTGGTCTGTCCCTTTCTTTATCCTTTCTCTTTTTTGGGATATCCACTGTATTCTGAATGACGGATGCCATTTCTTACTGCGAAGAACTGTCTTTGAAACATCTAGCTAGCAATTCTGCTCTACGGCGGACGGTCCTAACGTTAAAGAGTGCAGAACCGACATCCGGGGACGTCGTGGTCTGGGCCTAAACATGTTACACACAAGTTATGGAAGTCTCGGTGTGGTACTTGTTTTCCACAGCGGTGACTATTTACTTTTTCAGACATTGGTTAGTGCAAGAAAAAGACCCCCAACAGGGTACTTAGCTTTAGTCGTTTTTTACTTCATGCTGGCAGCGGCCGACCGACGCGCACACAAACTGCTTCTGCTTCGGGCTCCACGGCAAGAAAGACTGATGTAATGGCGTCAGCTGCCCTCTTTTATACCATTGACAACCTCCCATCAGTCCAGGCGACCTGCAGCCGACGCAGGAGGGACTATCTTTACTCTGGTATTCGGGCTGGCCGAGGGCTACCCAGCAGGGATAACCCATAAGTGATGACTGCGGCAGTGAAACACGAAGAACATCTGCCTAATACAAGCAATTATGTCTAGCCCTTTGTTAGATATAACCAAGCAATCTCTTCCTGAAATATTTACGTTCTCTGGAATTTTGCACGTAAGAGGCAATGTTTTCCCAAGTTGCTGAAGCAAGAGCTCAGTGTTTTGTCACCAAGTCTGAGATCTAAGCAGACTTAAAAGCCCTTCACAAGAAAAAACACAACTTAAAGAAAGTACAGTTGTATACACTTACCATAAATGTAGATGTTCGAGTGTATTCACTGTTGCAGTCATCACATTTGGGTCATCTACTTGCAGTAGCCCTCAGTCGGCCTGATTATCAAAGTCTTGGGTCCTGCATCAGTTGCTGTCTCATCCTCCGTGATGTCAGGTAGTCAGGGGTATAAAGCATGCAGCCAACGCCATTACATCAGTTTTTCTTGCCCCAGAAGTCAGGTGCCCCCCTAATGGGAAGCAATTAAATGTATATATACAAGGTTATACCTCCAACAAAAAAGCAAATACATCAAAAAGCTTTTAAGCATAGTAAAGGAGAACAGAGGTATAGCCAAAAGAAGTCAGGGGGATGGAGGGAGTGTAACCAGGACTGCAACAGTGAATACACTCGAACATCTACATTTATGGTAAGTGTACACAACTGTACTATGTTCTTCATCTTTCACTGTTGCAGTCATCACATTTGGGTAGATTCCCAAAGCTAAGGATGGGAAGAGGAATTTAGATAGCATTAGGACCAGCTATAAGGCCCTGCAAGACTGCAGTAGCAAAGCCAGCTCTGGATTTAGAGAAAATTGGCAAATGGTAAAGCTTGGTGAAAGTATGTACAGAACTCCAGGTAGCTTCTAGGATGTCCATGGTAGGGACACCTCTGAGTAAGGCTGTAGAGGTAGATGCAGCCCTGGTTGAATGTGGTCTAATCCCCTGTAGGGTAGGTTTTCCATGGTGCTTATAGCAGAAATTAAAGCAATGGCCTATCCATTTAGAAAATGTTTGCTTTGAAATAGCCTTCCCCTCTGCCCCTGCAGCAAATGCCACCAGCAGTTGTTCAGATTTCCTTTGAGGTATAGTCCTGTCCAAGTAAACTCTAAGTTGTCTGTGCACATCTAAAGAGTGCAGTATTCGTTCCCCTTTGTTCTGTGGATTAGAAAAGAAGGTTGGCAAATGAATGGACTGATTAAGAGCCACACTGGATACTACCTTGGGCATGAAGGAGGGATTGGTCCTAAGGGACACCCTGTCCGTATGAAAGATGATGAAAGGCTCCACTGCCATAAGAGCCTGTAATTAAGATACCCTTCTTGCTGAAGTGATTGCTAAAAGGAAGGCTGTTTTCCAAGAAAGGAATATTAACTCTGCACTTGCAGCTGGCTCAAAAGGAGGAAGAGTGAGTTTTTCCAATGCAAAGTTAAGGTCCCAGGCTGGAGCTGGGGCTCTCCTGGGTGGTCTTAAGTTTTTGGCCCCTCTGAGGAACTGCTTGAGCAGTGGATGAGAGAAGAGGGGTAGTTCTGTATTGTAATGAGCTGAAATGGCTGAGGCATGAATTTTGATGGAGGAAAATGAAAGACCCTTGTGAAGCATCTCAGTTAAATATTGAAGAATCTGAGGTAAATTGGGTGCTGCTGTGCCCATCCCTTGAGTTTGGTTCCAGGCACAGAATCTTTACCATTTTTCAGCATAAGATTTTCTAGTACTAGGCCTCATTGCCTTCAAAATGACATCCAAACACTTGTCTACTGAGGGATGGTAACGGAGAGATTAGGTAATTAGCCAGGCTGCCAGGTTCAGGGTTTGAACCTAAGGGTGCAGGATCTGGCTCTCCTGCTGTGACAGCAGGGTAGGGGTCTGAGGCAGGTGCCATGGAGCCAGTACTGACACACTGCGCAAGAGGGGGTACCAGTGTTGGCGTGGCCAGTCTGGTGCAATCAGTATCATCCTTGGTTTGTCCTGTTTGATCTTTAGTAGTACTTTGGAGAGGAGAAGCAGAGGAGGAAAGGCATAAACTGATAGATTTTTGCTGCTGAAGGACAGGGCATCCACTTTCCAAGCTTGTTTGTGGGGAGTCCTTGTGCAGAATTTGTCCAATTGGTAGTTCTGGGGGAGGCAAACAGGTCTATATCGGGGATCCCCCATTTGTTTATCAACATGTTGAAAGCCTTTGGTTCCAGTTTCCACTCCTGTGGGTCCATGAGATTTCTGCTTCGTTCGTCTGCCAGTATATTTAGATTTCCTGGCAGGAATTGAGCCTACAGAGGGGGTATGAATGGGTACCCCCCTGATTGTTTATGTACCACATAACAGTGGTGTTGTCCGTCTTTACCATTAATTGTCCTGGAAGAATGTGGTCCTTGAAGGCTGTCAGAGCATTCTGTACAGCTAACATTTCTTTTTGATTGATATGCAGGTGCATTTGACTTGGGTTCCATTTGCCCTGAATGCACTTCCCTGCCATGTGAGCCCCCCAATCATAGTCTGATGCATCTGTTATTAGGGTTTGGGCGGCAGGGGGTAGAGTGAATGGTAGTCCCTTGTTTTGGTGGCAGGCCTCTGCCCACGAAAGGAACTCTTAACTGTAGGCAAGGTATGATAGGAATCATTGCTTCTAGTTCCAGAGAATGTTGACACCATAGGCTTTTTAGATATCATTGTAGTTTCCTCATACACAGTCTTGCAAATGGAATTAGTAGAATGCAGGAGGCCATGAACCCCAAGGCTTGCAGTATTTGCCTTGCAGATAGCAGGGTTTTTGTGGCCATTAGTTTGAAGTAAGTTGTCAAATTAGTTTCTTTGGTGTGAGGAAAGCCATCTGGGAAGTGTTCAAGCTTGCTCCCAGGAATATAATTTGCTGACAGGGTATAAGATGTGATTTCTTTTCATTTATGGTGTACCCCAGACAAGTTAGCACCTTTTGTATAAATGCCAGATAATTCAAAAGTAAGTCCTGGCTTTCTGCCTGAACTAGAAAATCGTCCAGGTATGGGTATATTTGAATATTTCTTTGCCTGCAAAATACAATGACTGGAGCTAGGCACTTTGTGAATACCCTGGATGCAGTAGATAAGCCAAAGGGCAGTGCTGAGAACTGATAGAGCATGTAGCCTGCTTTGAAGAGTAGGTATCTTCTGCAAGATTCCCCAATTGGGATGTGCAGATAGTCTTCCTTTAAATCCAGTGTTGCCAACCAGGCATCCTTGCCTAGCATAGGAAGCAAATGGTGAAGAGTTAGCATCTTGAATTTTGGAATCACCAAAAAGGTGTTTAGGATAGAAAGGTCCAGGATAAGACGCCATGAGTTGTCTTTTCTGGGTACCAGGAAAAGTCTTGAGCAGAAACCTTGTCCCTTTTCCTCTTCTGGTACAGTCTAAATAGCCTTTAAGCCTAAGAGAGGGAGTACTTGCTTTTGAGCCTCTGCCCACTGATTCAGGGGTAGATCTGGCCAACTGTTTGGGGTTGGTAATGTGTGGAAGTGAAATCTGTATCCTTGGGAAAATATATTTAAAACCTGCCTAAACAGTACCAAATATCTGTTTTGGAGCTTTTCTCCCCAGGACTCCATTGAAAACGGGTTCATTATGGCCCAATGGACTATCCTGGTAAACCAACTGCAATAAATAAATAAATAAATTTGTCCTGGGTAATGAGTTCCTGGTTTTTTGCTTGCAGAGCAATCTTTCCCCCTAAAGGTGCAGTCAGTTGACAAGTGCTTGGAAGTTTTAAAATTAAGTCATTGAGACAGCTTACCATGGGGGGGTGGTCTTACTACTCCCTGATTTGGAAGTGTGAGCCCCCCCCACTGCTTAGTCCTGTGTGTACCCTGGGACTGAAGCCTGGGTGTTCTGCTGGGTGTGGGTCTGGGTCTGGACTGAGAAGGCCTGGAAGAAGCAGGAAAGGACCAGTTCTTAGAGGGCCAATGTCTACTAAATCTTGGCAGCTGTACTTGTAGGAAATATTTAACAGTTTGCATAGATTTAGCTTTTTCCTCCATCTTTTTAAGAACTTCTTCTGCTTTGTTGCCAAACAGGCGGTCCTGATTTAAGGGAACATCCAGCAATTTCGTTTGAACATGATCTGGCTAAGATTGCTCCTTAAGCCAAGCATGTCTTCTAAGTACAGCAGCCCTGCAATATGACTCTAGTGAATCAAAACCACATTGCAAAGTATGTTTTCCAACCTGTTCAGCAGAATGCATTAAATCCTTATTTTCAGCACAATCAGGAATCAACATAATTTTCTGTTTAAGCAATCCAATAATATGCTGCTGATACTTCACCATATGAAACTGGCAGTTTAAGGCCCTAATGGCCAAGGTTGCAGAGGTGTATACCTTCTTACCCCATCTATCCAGGGCCCTGGAATCTCTATCAGTGGGGGTAGGATTTTTGGGAGTAGTAGCTTTAATGCCCTTGGGTCCCTGTGAGTCAGGGGCCAAGCTAGATTCCGAAAAGGCATCATCAACAATGTCTAGTACAGGAGGGATAGCTAAAGGCCTGTGTTGGGGCAGGAGTAAGAAATCCTGAAGCCTCTTTTTAGAATCAGAGTAATCCTGGCTTTCCCAGTGAAAATGCTCCCTAAGAGTATGCAAGGTTTCATCAAAAGAAAAATCCTCTGGGGGGGGGGGGAGCAGAGGGAATAGAGTCCTCTGCATCAGAATCCTCACAGGTAGATAAGGGTAAATCCTGGTCATCAGAGGAAACAGAAATTTCAGAATCCTGGTCAGAAGTATCATAAGCAAATTCAGTCCTAGGTCTCTTAGAGGGGGAAGGTTGGCTTCCTGATTAAAGTAATAAGGTCTTCAGCCATTCTTATTTGTTTTTTTAGGCATAGAGGCCTGACCATGCGCGGTCTGGGCGTCGGTTTTCTAGGCATGGTTCGAGTTTTCGACCTTGAAGAAGAAGTTGGCGTTGGTTTAATATGCAAGTCAGTAGGCCTGAATACACCTTCAGAAGCCGGTGCCTGCACAGCGGCTCCGGACCCATCCAAGGTAGAGACATCCGCAGGTTCCACAGTTGAAGCATCTCGCGGCATACCGGACTCCAAATGGGTCTCAGTACAGGCCTGCGAATCTGAAGTAGCGGGCATCAGGAGCTGCGAAAGTTCCTCACTGAGTACCGGCAAACTGGCGACTAGCTTAGGAGAAGCGTCGTCGGCAGCTTTGGACCTAGGCGACCTATCTCTGTCTTTATATTTGCGTTTTTATGGAATGTCGGCAGTCGGGTGGCTTACTGAAGACATATCTTGATAATTGAACCAAGTACCAAAATATTTAGAAGCGTAAATATACCGACGACGAATAGTTCGTGGTTTAAATAAGGCACAAAACCAACAGCAAGGTACGTCGTGGTCAGGACCTAGGCAAGGAATACAGTATGAATGAAAATCTTTATGAGGTATTTGCTTTCCACAAATACAATTATTGACTTTTACTGACATCGATTTAGAGCAAGAAAAAGTCTCCCCAACGGGGTACTTAGCTTTAGTTGAAGACTTTGGTTTTGAAACTCGAAAATGAAAATTTCAGGAGTTGGCCGACCGGCACTTGCGAACTGTTTCTGCTTTGGGCACCGCACGGCAAGAAAGACTGATGTAATGGCGTCAGCTGCATGCTTTACACCCCTGACTACCTGACGTCATGGAAGATGAGACAGCAACCGATGCAGGACCCAAGACTTTGATAATCAGGCCGACTGAGGGCTACTGCAAGCAGACAAACCAAATGTGATGACTGCAACAGTGAAACACAAGGAACATCTGACTGTGTTCATCAACTTACTAGTCAAAGGCAGCAGTCCAAACAAAAATCTGACCATGAAGAGGTCAGCATACTGAGCAGCTGTTTTACTGGCAGTCAACCACCCATCACCTTCCAGATCCATAAAGAATGCCTCCCTCTTTTCATTTCTCCAAGTCTTTTGGGTTTCTAATACCATGACGCGAATGGATCCCATTCCTAAGTCAAGGTATGATTAAAGTTCATGAATTTAGTATTGTTTCACTCTGATGTTAGCCAGTAGTGCTTTTTGCAGCACCTACAATCTGCCCAGTAATGACGCCTGCAATTCGTACGGAGTTACAAATATTAGTAGCATATCTAAATACGATTGTAGACTCTTTTTTTTATAAGACCTGTTGCCCCTACTACTATTGGAACTGTCCGGGTATCTTTCTTCCACATTGCTCTCGTTTCTGCCTGCAAATCCTGATATTTTATGACTTTGTGTCTCTCTCTACGCAAGACACTGTAGTGACTAGGTGCGGCAATTTCAATGATCAATGCCACTTTTGTCTTCTTTTCTTGGACCACTACATCCAGTTTTCTATCATCTATCTTTTGAACGGTTGGTAATGAATGATTCCATGTAATGTAGACTTCTTCATTTTATGATGCTTGGTGGCTCATGTTTCCAGTGTTTTTCAGCCACTTCAATACCATGTTTACACAGTCCCCAGTGCAAGAGTCTTGCCACATTATTGTGCCTTTCAGTATACAGTCCTTCTGCCATTAGTATGTTGCAGCCAGCAACAAGGTGTGCAACTGTTTCCAGTTCAGTTTTACAAAACCTACATTTGTCTGTTTCTCCCACATGTTCAATGGACTTTGTAAACCAACGCGTATGCAGCCCACTATCTTGGGCCACCAATATTAACCTTTCATCTCTTGGTTTGAATTCACCTCTCCTCAACCATTCCTGCATTCATTCCTGATCAACATGAGGTTCTTCCAGAATTTTTCTATACTTGCAACTATATTTATGCATTTTCCACATTTCTTGTCTTCTCATCTGGTCCTTCACCTTATATTTATTTCCTTTTTGGCATTCAGTTGCTGTCTGATTTTTATCTACTTCTGGTATGATTTCCACTCCTGCTGGACACTGATATGCTTCTGCTAGATTAAGCACAGAAGTCATCTTAGATTTATTCTCTTCATGTTTCAAAACTTTCACTATGTTTGGGTCATGTGAGGTCAGCAGATATGTGTGAAGCCACACAACTGCAGATCTATACATATAATCAATTTCAAGGAGGCCCATCCCTCTTTCGGAATGGGGAATATACAACTTTGGTATGCACTGATTTTTATAAATCATTTGGTGAGCATGAAGCTTTTTTCTTGTTTTCCTATCTAATCTATCCAACAAGTTTTGTGGCCAATCACTCCAAAACTGTAAGTTAGGACCAGGACAGCAAGTTGGTTTATAGCCTCAATTTTGTTCCTACATGTTAGTGCTGTTTTCAGGATTAATTTAAGTCTCCTGAAATTTTCCTTACTAAGTTTTATTTGCATTTGTTCGTGTTTTACTGTTCAGCCTTCTTCAATTCCCAAATACTGATGCACTCCTTGCTAAAGTTCTTTTATATCACATTCTTGTCCCAAACTGATGTTTTCCTGGTGTTGTTTTCCTGCTTTAAAGGTTGCTTTTGCACATTTATCAAGACCAAATAACATTCTTATATCATCTGAAAGCTTTGACAACTTGCAATTGTGCTTTCAATTCCTCATCTGATGAGCTATACAGTTTTAAATCATCGACAAAAGAGATGAGAAGTCTTTCCATTTGATTGTTTTCTAGGAGCCAAATTGTAGCCATGGCCAAAGTTGTTAAGTAGACATTAATGAGTTAAGGGCAAAGCAGAATAGCAGCAGTGAAAGAGAGTCACCCTGGAATATCCCCCTTTGAATTTTTATCCCTGGAATAATAATTTGTCCTTTATCATGGCTTAATTTCAAAGTGGTCTGCTACATTTTCATGGTCACTGTAATGCAGTCGATCAGTGCAGGGTGGATCTTTACATTTTTAAGCACTCTTTTACCCATGAATGGGGGATACTATCAAATGCTTTTTTGTAGTCAATCCATGCCATACTTAGATTCTTCCCCTTTTTACAGTTCTCCACTATGACTTTATTTAACAACAAATGATCCTTTCTTCCATATGACTTTTTTATTGTCCTTTTGTTCTACTCCCATAACTAAGTTTTCTTCAAAATGACTATAAACTCTGTCAGCATCAATTCCCATGTATAGTTTATATGTCGTCAGATGGCAAGTTATTTGTCTAAAATTTTTAGGATAGCTTGCAGGTTCACTCTCAAGTAGGATCATTCTTTTTCCTGTTCTTAACCAGGTTGCTGTCTGTTCGGGGTGTGCAAATAAATAGCTCTTACTCATGGCTAAATCTTGGTGCAAAGATGTTAATACTTTCAGCCAAAAGTTAGGTACTGCATCTGGGTCTGGGGTTTACCAATTAGAGGCTTTTCTTAACTTTGTTTCAATCTCTCTGGTTGTTCATTCATCCCATTTGATATCCTGTACCTTTAAACCTCTTATTCTTTCTTTAACTTCTTCTATCCATTTACCATCTTTGTTACGTCCCACAGATCTTCATAGATACGTCTCCAAAATGTATCTATTTCTTCTTTTTTTAGCAGTCTTTCAATTTTTTTAACTTTATTTCCCATTTCTCTATAAAACTTTTTTGGGTCATCAATAAATTGCTTATTTTGTACTTTTCTTTTATATTTATTTATTTCACATTTGTTGACCGGGCTAGTCCAGCTGGATATATGTCCATTTTCAGCAAAGGCCCGGGGAGGAAAGCTCCTCAAAAACACAGTAAAATTTATATAAAATAACAGATTTCACAGATGCAGGTACAATACATATTTAAGCAATTCTTTACATGACAGTTTTTACAGATGTGGGTGCATTACATATATAAGCTATTATTTTCACTTCAATACATTTCTGCTGTGCTGAAATTTTTAGTTTATTTGAGAAAGTGCATGATAGATCCTGGTCTGTTCTAATACTGCACATTGCCTTTGTCACATCTATCTTTCTTAGTATTTTTGTTGAGATCTGTTCCCTCTTCTATAGTCTTCTAACAGTGACACTTCTTTATAGTTTTCTCTGTTCGATATTTCCATGATGGTATTCGATTTCTCCCCTTCCTTTCCCTCACTACCCTGTTTTCTTGTGGTAGAACTTTTATCAGTTATTAATTTAGCTGCACAGTAATATATCCTACTTACTTCTGTTATATCGCATGGATCTCTATGAACAGTCCTAATTACTGTGTTCATTTGTTTTATCAGACTTCTGACGTTTTAGGTTTTATTAACCTTCTGCAGTCTATTTCTTTCATTGATCTTGATATATCTGTCTATGTCTATTAAATCAAGCAACTCTTCTCTTAGGTCATTTTCTTCCAAACTGAGGGCACATCCCTTATTTTCCAATTCCTGCGGGCATTCTACAGAAGATTCTATAGCATATTCCTGTGGCACATTCTCTTCAATTTCATCCCGTGCCATCCATTGCTCTATCATGTGGGAACTCACTGGCCTATCACTCCTCAACATTGACAGCATCAGTTTCCACAACCCAATTGCTTCATGTTCCACTGGTTTCCCCTTAATTTGGATATCCATTACTCTGTCCTGTTGTGGTGCTTTCTGAATTGATATTCTACACTAAATCCTTCAATTTCCAGGTACTCCATAACCTCAGTTTCTATTTCTTTAACGTCTCCATTACTAATTTCCTTATGTACTTTTCCTCTGTCTTCTTAATTTTTGTACTGCAAAGTTTTCCATGTCCGGATTCTTTTGTCTGTATTTCTCTTCAAATATCTTTGGTGCTGCTCTTTTTGCATTGGTTAGTTTTGCTTTCTCCTTTGAATACATATTACACCATATTAAACCTCCTTTTCTTTTCCATGTCCACATTTCTTCTTCAGATGTCTCATGATCTTCCTGCTTCTCCTTACTTTGGGGACTCATTCCATCATGATGTGATGTAACTTGTGTTAGACCATCAACACTAAATCCTTCAGTTTGTAGGCACTTCATAATTCAACTTCTATTTTTTTAACTTATACTTTACTAATCTTCTTTTCTATGTTCCATCTTTGTGATATTTTTTTATTGGGAAATTTTCCATATCCGGATGCCTTTGCCTGTATTCCTCTTCGAATATTTTTTGAGCTGCCTTCTTCACATTGATTAATTTGCCTTTCTCCTTTGCATAAATATTGCACCATATCAAATCTCTCTTTCTCTCCCATGTCCATATTTCTTTTTTATACTTTTCAAATATATCCTGGTTTGGTTATTTATATTTTCACACTTCCTCAGATGCTTCTTTTTCCAAACAGATCAACGTTTCTTGATCTATATACTGTTTTTCACAAATATGTTGTACTAATGAACACAAATTTTTATTTGAAGCTTCTGAGAGTTTTTCTTGCGCAAGTATTTTTCTTTCCTCTAATTTTTCTTTCTGCAGGTGTAATAAAATGAGCCTGAAGACTTCACTCAGCATTTGGAGAACCCTAGGACTGCACACAAACACTGACTTACACATTGAAGGGTATACTCCACTTGAGGGATAAGAACTCCATTACTAACTGTAGTTCTGGCTTTTGCCCTCAATACTATATTTCAGACAAAAATGAACTTGCCACAAACTATATGAACTGAAAATGACCGCAAAATGTCTGGCTACATCAATCCAGATCACTAGGTAATGAGAAATACCACCTTAAGAAAGGATCCATCTGGGCTCTAAACTACCCAGTCAAAAGGGTTGCATAGTCTGTCATGGGTCCTAGAAAAGGGCGTACATTTAGCCCACAGGCTATAAGAGTAGACTTCTACATTTGTTGTTTAATTAATGCCAAAGGGAAAAAAACGATCCCTAAACAGAAGTACTTCTTCATGACTGGTCTCAATCACACACGAATAACTAGTAAAACGCAATTCAGACAGGATTGGTTTGAATATTAAACTCCAAGTATCATACCTGTATTCCTCTAAAACATGTGTAAGGCATGCATCCTTAAACATTCATACATAGTATTAAAATATAGCACATGCTACTATTAACGTAATGACATCTGTTGGCATGAAATGTCAGAATACAACTTGACAAAATAGTGGCAATAGAAAAAATAAGCTTACTGAAAACCATTCTGAAAGATGCCTCCTAAAACAAAAAGCTCCTTTATTACAGCAGATATATCTTTTTCGCTTTTGGACGGAGGCGCCAGAAATATGTCTTAAGTACAGGACATAGGCTACGTTGTGACTTATGCCACAAATACAAGCAAAAAAACAGCCAGTAAATATCTCCACCTTTCTGAAGCATGTACATGTGTGTAAGGATGCTAAAGAATAACCTTTCTATTAAGTCCACAGCAGAAGACACAATAAATCACTGGAACAGATTTAGTGGCTAAGTGACTCTAGAGACCTAGAAAAAGCAGGTACCATTTGCTGCAGCAATTCTATATGCCCACAGGCAAGTAAGGTATAACAGGCAGGTGAGCTAGAGGGGGCAGGAAGGGAGGGATTGAATACTCTTTTAAGGTTATGGTAAGTTCTTACACAACTATTCTATGTCCTTCTATTCACATGTTGTAGTATTCATAACAGTAGGGAGAGTGCCAAAGCTTTTAGGTATGAACCTAGGAGGAGGGTTGGGGATCTTGGTCAATGAGACCCTGAAGAACAGACCTGGTGAACCCAGCTCTAGCACTGGAGGCTAAGTCCAGTTTGTAATGATTGGTGAAGGTGTGCACTGAGACCCAAGTGGCAGCTTCTAGAATTGAGGCAAAATCAACCCCCTTGAAAAAAAGCAGTGGAGGAAGCAGCTGCCCTGGTAGAGTGCGATTTGACATGGCCCTGTAAGGTTTTACCATGGGCAGAATAATATATTTCAATGGCTTTAGAGATCCATGAGGAAATGGTTTGTTTGGTGACTGCCTTACCTAAAGCCCTAGGATGGAAGGAGATGAAAAGCTGATCAGATTTTCTAATAATTTTGGTTTTGTCTAAATAATACCTTAGTTGTCTGTGTACATCTAGACAATGCAGGGTCCTCTCAGAGGCATTTCGGGTATTGGGGTAAAAAACAGGCAGGTTAATGGTTTGGTTTAATGAAAGTTCATTAACCACCTTAGGCATGAAAGATAGGATTAGTCCCGAGGGCAACTCTGTCCTTGTGGAAAATGAGGTAAGGAGGGATGGCCATAAGGGCTTGTTTCTCTGACATCCTACTGACGGACATAAGGGCCACTAGTAGGACAATTTTAGGGTTACTGAATGTGCTGGTTCAAAAGGTGGCAGCGTGAGTTTTTTATAGGACAAATTTCAGGTCCCAAGGTGGAGGGATAGGCTTTCTGGGGGGTCTGATATGAAGAACTCCTTTGAGGAACAGCTTGACCTCCAATCTAGAAGCCAGCAGTGGTAACACGGCAGACAGGCAGAGATGGCAGATAAATGGACTTCAACTGATGAGTAAGTTAGTCGTGCGTGAAGGAGCTCACACAAATAGGAAAGGACCAAAGGACCAGGAACAGTCACAGGGTCCTGGCTTTTCCTCTGATACCACCCGGAGAAACTTTTCCATTTAGAGATGTAATTTCTCCTGGTGCTAGGTTTCCTGGCATCCTGCAGGACATTGAGTATGTCCCCTGGGTACAGGTGTCTGAACGGGATTAGAACCCTATCACCCATAAGGTCAGCTTCAAGTTGTTCAGTTGAGGGTGTAGTAGGGATTCCCTGTTCTGTGTGAGCTAGTCTATTTGGTGGGGTAACTTGTGGTGGTTGCCCTTGGCTAGTACGTAAAAGGGAAACCAATGCTGTCTTGGCCAGTAGGGGGTCACCAACAGGACTTTTGGTTTGTCGTTGTGGATTTTGAGGAGGACTTTCTGAATCAGAGTGAAGGGTGGAAAGGCATAGAGAAACATTCCCCCCAAGAAAAGGAGAAGACATCCGCTTTCCCAGGCTTGCGGATGTGGGACCCTTGTGCAAAATTTAGGCATTTGTTTGTTCTGGGAAGAGGCAAACAGATCTAGTTGTGGAATACCCCACCTGTGAATAAGATCTAGGAATACCTCTCTGTGAAGCATCCATTCATGAGAGGGAGCTGAAGTTCTGCTTAGAGAGTCTGCCATGACATTCTCTGTAGACAGAATGTACACTGCTACTACATGGATGGGATGTTGAGAGTCATTGCTAGAGTCCAGATTTGGATGGCTAAGCTGCAAAGGGGATAGGATCTTGTCGTCCCCCCCCATTTATGTACCACATGACAGTCATATTGCCTGTGATCACCTTGAGAGTTCCTGGGAGTAGGGCTGTTTTGAAAGTTTGTAGGGCTAAATGGAGTGCCCTCATTTCTTTGATATTGATGTGGTCTTTTACTCTTATTGTGGACCATTTTCCCTGCAGAGTGATCTGTTTTTGGTTGTGTTGTAAGGACTGCACCCCGACCCAAGTCTGATGCGTCCGTGGTGAATTCTAGCAGGTGGGCAGGTACCTGTAATGGGATACCCTGGCTGTGGACAGCAGAGCTCCACCACTGGAGTTCTCTCTTCAGACACTGGATTAGTGGAAGAGGAGTGTCCAGGGTATGGGATTGTTGGCTTCATAAGTTCTTCAAGATCCACTGGATCTTTCTCATGTGGAGTCTTGCTAGGGGCAGCATGGGTATTAGGGATGCCATGTATCCTAGCATCCTTAGAAATTTTCCTGCTGGCAAAGAAGTGAGATTGGTGAGTTTATTGAGGTATATGCCAAGATCCAGGATTCTTTGTTCTGGAATAAAGGCTTTCATTAGGTCTGGTCTGATTCTGCATCCCAAGAGAGACTTTTCCTTGTTTATAGTGAACCCCAGGTGGGTCAGGGCGTAGATCACTTGTCTTAGGTGCTTTTGGCGGATTTGTCAGTCTTGATGAAGTACAATCAGTTCATCCGGGTATGGGTATATTTGTATACACTGTGTTCTGCAGTGAGCAATGAAAGGTGCTAGACACTTTGTGAACACTCGAGGGGCTGTGGAGAAGCCAAAGGGCAAAACAGAGAATTGAAAATGCCAGGAACCTACTGTAAAGAGGAGGAATTTCCTGTAATCTGGGTGAATAGGTATGTGGTGATAGGCATCCTTCAAATTCAGGGCCACCATGAAGGCCTGAGTGGGAATGAGTGGTAGGAGCAAAGGTAAGGGGATCATTTTGAAGCTGGGTACCTTCAGAAACAGGTTTAGGAAAGTTTCCTTGGTACCAAAAACACTGCTGAATAAAATCCTTTGTTTATTTGGGTGGGTGGTATTTGTTCTATGGTGCCCTGGGCCAGTAGTTGTTGAATGATGGGGGGGATGAGGAGGACTTGGTTTGCTGGAGGCTGAGGAATTCCCTGGAAGGAGGGTAACATCCACCAAGTCACAAAGTAACCCCTCTGAATGATGGATAGTACCCATCTTTCTGTTGCAATTTTTCACCAGGAGGGTAGGGAGAGGGTGAGGTGAAGGGACAATGGGGTGTTCTGATTTAATAATGGTAAGTCACAGAGAAGGTGGTCTGATTTGATCAGACTGGCTCCTAAAGGGGGTAGTGGAAGGGGTGGAGGGAAACCTGGGGGGTAGAGGTTTTCCTTGGTTGCCTGCGTCCCTTTGTCTGAGGAACTGTGTGGGAGAAATGCCTCCTTACAAAGGAAGTTCTCTGAGGATACTTTCTGTGGTATCTGGGTATGGGAAGATACCAGCAAGTGTTTTAGGTTTTGCAGTTCTTTTCCCTTCTCTTGAAGGAATTAAGAAGTTCAGCTAAGGCCTGGCCTAATAGGGCTTTACTGTTCCAGGGGCCATCAATAAGTTTTGTTTGTACATGTAAGGGCAGTGGCTGAAGTCTCAGCCAAGAGTATCACCTTAGTCCTGAGCCAGATGCAGCACACTTGGATGATGCTTCCACAGCATTGTAACTGCACTTGGCGTGGCTAGCTACTTGTGATGCTAGTTACTTGTTATGCTATGGAGAGTAGGCTGTTAAGCTGAGTTTTAATATTGGATTCAGGGGCCTTCAAGAGTAAGGTGGAAGCCTTCGCAATTGTGTCCAGGACATACCTACCCATGTGAGTTTGGTAGGTCAAGGCTCTTACAGCAAGAGTTGATGAGGTATACCACTTTTTCTCTAGTCTATCCATAAATTTACTGTCTTTATCAGTAGGATAGAGGGCAGTAGAAAATAATTGCCTGGATGTTTTATCTGCAGAGACTGCAATAACAGCAGGGTCTGCTGGTGGGTTTCTAAAAAGGAACTGAGTGGCCCGTGGGACTTTACAAAAATGGTCAGGATGTTTAGATGCTGGTGGTTGTAAATCTGATCTCTGTCAGGCAGCTAAGAAGGGATCCTGGAAGGCAGGGAGCAAAGGGAGCACAGTTGAAGGGGATGGCTGTTCCATTTGAAGCAGGTCAAAATATCTTTTCTTACTATCTGAGACCTCTGAAGCCTGCCACTTAAAATGTTCCCTCAGGAGGGAGATGGTATCACCAAAGGTGAATTCTTCCCCAGGGGACTCGGAGTCTGGGGTGATAGGATCTCCTCTTCCCCTGGGGTAATAAAGTCCTTCGGTGAATCAATATGAGATTCATAGGTCACAGAATCTTAATCTAAGGAGAGATCATTCTCTGATACAAGTAAAGGGGGTCATGTAGGAGAAAAGTACAGTTTTGTACCTACCATAAATGTAGATGTCTGATAGATATGCAACTGCAGTCATAACATATGGGTTGTCCTGCCTCAGGCAGCCCTCGGTCGGCCGGATTCCAAAGTCTGGGTCCGACGTCGGCTGATGTCGCATTTCTCTCCGACATCAGAGCGGCTGGAGTACATAAGCATCAGCCGACGCCATTTTCTTCAGTGTTTCTTGCCCCAGATGCCAGGTGCCCTCCAAGGAAGGCTGTAATCAAACTGGAAGACAAAAACAGGATTCCAGACAAATAAATGAAACAGATACACCATAACAGATATCCCCAGCTAAGAGAAACAGGGATAGGAGTGGACCCTAGGCATAGAGGGGTATGGAGGGAGGGAAAATCCGACTGCAGTTGCATATCTATCGGACATCTACATTTATGGTAGGTACAAAACTGTACTATGTCCTTCAAGAATGCAACTGCAGTCATAACATATGGGTAGAATACCATAGCTTAGCTGGGGGAGGAGGAACGCTCTAGGAAAAAGATGGTGTGGCAATCAAACCCTGCAGGACTGCCGAAGCAAAGCCTGCTCTGGATCTGGAGTATAGAGGGAGATTGTAGTGTTTGGAGAATGTATGCACGGAGCTCCATGTAGCAGCTTCTAGAATGTCCTTAGTAGGCACCCCTCTTAAGAATGCTGTAGAGGTGGCTGTAGCTCTGGTGGAATGTGGTCTGACATTGGCTGGAACAGTCTTTCCATGAAAGGAATAACAGAATCTGATGCAATGTCCAATCCATTTTGAAATAGTCTGTTTTGAAATTGCTTTTCCTTGGACTGCAGGGGCGTAAGCTACAAAAAGTTGTTCAGACTTCCTACTGGTCTTGGTTCTGTCCAGGTAGTATCGAAGTTGTCTGTGAATGTCCAAGGTATGTAACAGTCTTTCCCCCTTATTCTCAGGATTGGGGAAGAAAGCAGGCAGATGAATAGCTTGATTTAAAGAAACCCTAGATACCACCTTTGGCATAAAAGTAGGGTTGGTCCTTAATGAAACCCTGTCTCTGTGGAAAATTATGAACGGTGGTACTGCCATTAGGGCCTGTAGTTCTGAGACCCTTCTTGCTGAGGTAATTGCCAACAGGAAAGCTGTCTTCCATGAGAGAAATTGCAAGTCAACTGAAGCTGCTGGCTCAAATGGAGGTAGAGTCAGTTTTTCTAGGACAAAATTGAGGTCCCAGGCTGGCACTGGAGCCTTTCTTGGTGGCTTAATGTTCTTGATTCCCCTGAGGAATTGCCTTAGCAAAGGATGTGAAAAGACAGGCGGATCAGTGTTATATCTAGCTGAAATAGCTGATGCATGTATCTTTATGGAAGAATATGAGAGTCCATTCTTTAGCATATCTGCCAAATATTCCAGGATGAGTGGGATGTTCAATAATGATGCATCATGTCCCTTGCTGGTATTCCAAATGCTGAATCTCTTCCATTTTGCTAAGTAAACCTTTCTGGTGGATGGTGTTCGAGCCTCTGTTAGTATCCGCTGAACTTCCTTGGAGAGAGATAGGTTGAGGTTATTCATGGGATCTCCCAGGCTGTTAGCTGCAGTGTCTGAAGGTTTGGATGCACTGTTTTGAAGTTGTGTTGAGTCAAAGTAGAGGCCATTGGGGAAGGGCCCACTTCTTGGTGTGACATATGCTCCGTAGTAGTGGATACCAGTGTTGCCTTGGCCAGTCCGGAGCTATTAGGATCCCCTTGGGTCTTTCTGCTTTGATCTTTAGTAATACTGAGGTCATCAGTGGCAGAGGTGGGAATGCATAGATTTTTAGGAAGTTCCAGTTGAATGAGAGAGCATCTATTTTCCAAGCTTGTGGATGGTATGTCCTTGAGCAGAATTTTTGTAGATGATGGTTGAGGTGAGAGGCAAATAGGTCTACTTCTGGCCTGCCCCATGTCGAAGTGAGCTGTGTGAAGATCTTCGGATGTAACCTCCACTCGTGTGGATCTGTGAAATTCCTGCTTAGGCTGTCCGCCAGCACATTGTCTTTGCCTGGAACAAACTGGGATTGTAACTGAATGTTTAGGCTCAGCGATTTTTCCCAAAGATGCATTGTCAGTCTGCAAAGGGGGTAAGAATGGGTGCCCCCTTGCTTGTTTATATACCACATCACAGTGGTGTTGTCTGTCCGTATCAGTAAATGGCCTTGCTGCAGTTGGTGTTGAAAGGCCTCGATGGCATGCATTACTGCCAGCATTTCCTTTTGGTTTATATGCAGATGTGTTTCCTTTGGAGACCATTGTCCTTGTATAAACCTGCCTTCCATGTGCGCCCCCCATCCAAGGTCTGAGGCGTCTGTGGTAATGGTCTGTGTTATCTGTGGTTTTTTGAATGACATACCTGTGTTTGCCTGGCTTACCGAGGCCCACCATAGGAATTCCTTTTGTAGGCATGGAATGAGCGGTTTTGGTTGTCTCTAAGTTGTTGCTGTGCTGAGACCATAGGCTTTTTAGGTACCATTGAAGCTTTCTCATGTGTAGTCTTGCTAATGGAACCAGGAGAATGCAGGATGCCATGTAACCCAGGGCCTGTAGGAATCTTCTTGCAGTCATCTGGGTAAGTTTTGCCAAACCTTTGAAATAATGAGTTAACTTCTCTTGCTTGTCTTCTGTTAGGTAAGCCATTTGAGAGGCTGTGTCTAATTTGGCTCCTAAGAAGATTATTTGCTGGGATGGCTGAAGTCTTGACTTCTGGAAGTTGACTGTGTATCCCAGAGCTTGAAGTAATCGTATGACATAGTCCAAGTTTTTTGTCAACATAAATTTGTTGTCCGCTTGTATGAGGCAGTCGTCCAGGTACGGGTAAATTTGGATCCCCTGGAGCCTGCAATGAGCAATTACTGAAGCCAGGCATTTTGTGAATACTCTGGGCGCAGTAGATAAGCCAAATGGCAATGCTGAGAATTGATAATGCTCTGGCCCTGCAAGAAATCTGAGGTATCTTCTGCAGCCGTGTCTGATAGGGACATGGAGGTAGGCCTCCTTGAGGTCCAGAGTAATCAGCCAAGACCCCTTGCCCAGCATGGGAAGGAGTTGCTGTAGAGTCAGCATTTTGAACTTTGGTACTATGAGAAAGGTGTTTAATGCGGACAAATCCAGTATTGGTCTCCATTGAGATTTTTTTCTAGGAACAAGGAACAGTCTTGAGTAAAACCCCTGGCCTTGTTCTTGTTGTGGAACTCTTTCTATTGCTTTCATCCGAGCCAGCAGAGAGATTTGCTTGATAGCCTCTGCCCTCTGGTTTTGTGAAGGTTTGGCATGCCTTGTTTTCTTGGTAAGGTATGAAAATGGAACCTGTAACCTCGGTCTATAATGTCCAAAATCCATTTGTCCTTTGTCAATCTGTGCCAATTGTCTGCAAACAGAGATAATTTCCCGCCCAAGGGAGCTTCTATTTGTTCCTTGGTAGGCGGAAGTAGAGGAAAGTCATTGAGATTGTGGCTGTGGGGCAGGTGAAACCCCTGTGTCACTTCTTTGGTTTGCTGGCTGCCATTGTCGTCCCCTGTAAGGACCTCTGTATTGTCCTCTTCCTCGGCTACGTCTGTTTTTACCCCTTTGAAATTTTTCAGGATTAGGAAAGGACCAGTTTTTTGAAGGCCAATTCCTACTGAATCTGGGGGGTTGAACCTGGAGGAAATCTTTCACCGTCTGAACTGATTTTGCTTTTTCCTCGATGGACTTTAACACATCCTTAGCATTAGCACCAAAAAGCTTGCTCTTTTCCAAAGGTGCATCCAGAAGTTTTGCCTTTACATGATCTGGTAGAGGTTGATCTTTTAACCATGCATGTCTACGAATGACTGCCCCTGTCATAGCTGCCCTACATGAAGCTTCCAGTGCATCATATCTACACTGCAGGAAGTGATTGCTTACTTGCTGAGAGTTATGTACAGCTTCCTGCAAAGACTTCCTGTCTAAAGGATCAGGAGAGGCCAATGTTTTCTGTAAATCTTCTAACAGGAAATCCTGATATTGTAACATATGAAAAAGGCAATTCAAAGCTCTCATAGATAAAGTAGTGGAGGTGTAGACCTTTTTCCCCCATCTCTCTAATGACCTAGCTTCCCTGTTGGAGGGCAAAGGATTTTTAGAGGTGGAAGCTGAAACACCTTTAGGTCCCTGAGAAATAGTTTCCAAATCAGCAGTATGGGCCCTGAATAAATGGGAATGTGTTTCTGGGACCCTGTAATACCTGTCTGGCTTGGCTGGAGCAGGAGGGAGGGAAACAGGGGTAACACTAGAGTCAGAATATAAATCATCCAAAACATCAAGCACAGGAGGAATAGCTAAGGGCCTGTGCTGGGGCTTTTTAAGGAAGGTTCAAAGGCGCTTTCTGGAATCAGAATATTCCTGGCCTTGCCACTTGAAATGTTCCCTCATGGTATGCAGAACTTCCCCAAAAGAAATATCCTCAGGAGGGGAGGCCGAGGGGATGGAATCCTCTGCATCCGAGTCCTCATAGGTCTGGAAGAGCTCTTCCTGGCCATCGGAGTGGACAGAGTCCTCAGAATCTTCATCTGAAGGAATAGGGTCAGAGGGTTCAACCGGGGCCTTTTATCAGAAGGAGGCTGGGATCCTCTCTCAGGATGGGCCTGTGAACCTCTAATCATAGAAATTAAGTCAGCAGCCATAGTCATGATTTGTGTCTCTGGAGTAGGCTGAGGTAAGGCTTTAGCAGTAAGATGCTTGGTCTTGCTGGCTGCCTTAGCCCTAGTGTAGGCCTTAATAGACATGGCCATAGGAGGCCTGGCAGCTCCACGTGCAGGAGTGACCTTATCTACAGCAATGGTCTCGGGCATTTCCTCGGTTTCGGTATCCGGAGGAAAATCAATAACTTGCGTCGGAGTGATATCCGGAATCGGAGTCGTCGGTAATGCGGTGTCTTCGGTTTGGAGCGGTGGAATAACCATCTCAGGGGGAACCGGAGCACTCGCGGTAGGTTTTGGCGTGGAGTTGGTGGTAGACGCGGGCCAAGGATGTCGGTCCCGGTCTTTTCGTTTCTTGGGAGTTTGCGATGTCGGAAGTTCCGATGGCATTGTATAAGCAAATTTTTCGCCGAAAAAATCTTCAGCGAACTCCGCTCGGCACCTGAGAGTGCGCTTGCTGAAGCGACCACAGGCTACACAGGCCGAGACGTCGTGGTCTGGGCCAAGGCAAGGAAGACAGTAAGAGTGGAAATCCTTATGAGGTATTTGTTTACCACAAGAAAGACAATTGTTAACTTTTTCAGTAATTTCTGACATCGGCTGAGGCAAGAAAAGGTCCCCAACGGGGTACTTAGCTTTTTTGATGACTTTGGAATCGAAGAATACAGGAGCTGACCGACCGGCACTTGCGAACTGCTTCTGCTTCGGGCACCGCGCGGCAAGAAAGACTGAAGAAAATGGTGTCGGCTGATGCTTATGTACTCCAGCCGCTCTGACATCGGAGAGAAATGCGACATCAGCCGACGTCGGACCCAGACTTTGGAATCCGGCCGACCGAGGGCTGCCTGAGGCAGGACAACCCATATGTTATGACTGCAGTTGCACTCTTGAAGGACATCAGTTGGTTGCTGCTGTGTCTGTAGGACCTGGAATGTCTTAAACCGGCTTTGAGAGAAAACTTCCCAACCTCGGACAGGTTGTGTTTCTGTGCATCTTACTTTTTGTTTTCTCTTCATTGGCGTATACGGCAGAGAAAGAGAGGGAGCCGACGTCTGCGAACATGGAGAAACAAGAGCAGGGCCCTCTGACTGAATGAGTCGTGGTTCCCCTCCGCAATAAGGATCTGATGGCTGGTTTGCCTCAGCAGACATATTCAAGGTTTCTACCGGTCCAGCTTCCATCGTGATTCCTGGGCCCAGTAAGAAACAGAGGTGCGAAGAGATACCGGGCTTTCATCCGTCTCAAGAATCCCCCCCTGATGCCTGAGGCACAGCATGGGAATCAGGCCTGGTTTTCTTGTCCTTTTTCCACGGCGGTTCTTCGGACGGGTCTGCTCCTCTCTCCATACTTAGTGCAAGACGTCAGAGCCTCTGATTTTCCAAGTAAAGTTTAAGTGCGGCCAGGCGGCTGCAAAGGGTTTTTGGAATGAATGATTTGCACATAGGGCAGGATGTACGGTTGTGGGCCTAGCCTAAACAGAATACGAATTTATCGTGCAAGTCCTTGTGAGGAATTTATCTCCCACAAGCAAACTTCCCCTTTCTGGTGTACATGTACATATTAGCAAAAACCAAAAAAAAAAAGTTAATGAAACCCCCACAGGGTACTTATCTTTAGCAGTCGTCTGAATTAGCAATCTGCTTTCCGAACTGGCGTCCGATGTTCACTGCGGCAGAAATACTCTGAAGAGGGTACATGCAGACGTTACTTTTATACCCTACGTTGGTTTATTGCCCTGGTGCAAGACGTCACACACACCCTCCTGAAGCAAGACTTTGGTATACTGGCTAGATGTCGGAGTTGCAGGCAGCAAACTCCCTAATGTTATGAATACTGCAACATGTGAATAGGAGGACGTCATTCAGCTACCGTTGCACAACCACTGGTGGCCAAAAAGCAGCTACAAACCTTGAAAGGTCAGTAGACAGCAGATGCTGTAAGCATAAAAATATTACAGATCAACATAGTACAGTCCTACTTAGCACCCTCTTAGTGAGTAGAATTCTAGAACTGAAGTGCAGTAAAAGGCTGTTGACCACAAAGGGAGCACATGCCACAGGTATGCTTTTCTGTATTGATTAATGTTAGTCAGCCTTAGGCCACTCATTAAGACTAAACTCACCTTGTCCAGTCTGACAGCGTCTGCCACTCTCGAAGGAAAAGAGGTTGGAGTCATAGCCATACCGACGGAGACAGAGGTACGGCCACCTCACTACATCACGTTTGTGTGTCTGTAGAATGAGTTCTGTCTGGGTCAGTACCATGATCCCAGAGCCCAGTTCATTACCTTCATCATCAACATTTGTTACCTGAAATATACAATGTAAACAAAAATCAAACCAAAAAATGCATACAACATTCAAATTACAAATGTATAGATTAGTAGAGCTTTGCAAAGTCTGATCATTAATGGATACTTTTTTTTATATCTGTTTTGCCTTTATACCTGCTAACGTATCAAGTCTCCTCCCAATCCAAAGGGGACCATTATACAGGCAACCATGAGAGTGCTTTGGTGCCTCCTATCTGCATCACTGCTTCAGCAAAGAGATGCAAAGGCAATTGCTCTCCTGACAAGCAAGTCTGCCTTATAATTCAAAACAGGACCATTAGTGGTGACCTATCCAGCCTCAACAGTCAATTGCCTGCATCATGCTGTTGTAGGTAAAGGAGAGCTTCTCTCTCTTACCTAACCCCTCCCTGTGGTGAATCTAATGCCCTCCCCTTGAAGTGTGCATGGTGCCATATACATACCCTCTTATGATTACAATCACCAGCAGTGATTCCAATTCTGCTTCCTCTGGTCAATGGCTTTCATTCAAGTCAGGCTTGGAACCACCACTCCCATCCACCCCAGAACAGGCAAAGCCAATCCTGCCCCTCACTCTAACCCTCCAGTACCAGCTTCAACAGGCACCTAAGCCACTAATCAAACACAGGTTGCTTAGGTCATTAGTCAGGATTGTTTTATCCTTCTATGCCATTACAGCCGACGATGACAACTGGACCGAATCACGGTTTTTTTTGTTTTTTTTTTTTAATTAAACTTTCAATTTTCTTGACAGACTCTAACCAACAAATGTTCCACAACATGACAGAAAAATATTTTGGGATCATTTCTACTAAAAAGAAACTTTCACTTTTCTAACAAATACAAAGATCAAAAACAAAAGTACATATAAAGAAATACAATGATGCTTAGCGCAAATCTTATTCTGACAGTGAAGCACTAACTTCAAACTTCATACCTTTCTCCAATAAAATTTGAACAAAATATTATGGAGTGACATAAGTGCCCAGCACAAAACAAGTAATTAGGATCTTGTTTATTTTCAACCAATTATACTGACACTAAAAGGGGTCTACTGTTTACAGCGGATTTCCTACCTTATGGTTATACTCTTAACACTGCACAAGCTGTTCAGCACTGGGGGGTGATTGGAAGAGTCACCATATTTAAGCACAGCAAGACCCCATCACCTTACAGCTAAAGAATAAATGAGTTAAACGCAGATATAATAAGGAAGCAAAAGAATGTCACTGATTTTGCACCCAAATTTAACTACTTTTAACATTTTTTCTTTAAATAAAACTTGTGCAGCAAAGCTGAGTCAGTCATCAACCCTTAACACTTTGCCAGCTACAGTTGTTGTGTCTTTCGGCTTTTCCCGGTTAGGGGTCGCCACAGCGGAACTCCGGTCCGTTAATGATTGGCAGTTGATTTTTATGTGCTATGTTGCCAGCCCTAACGCACAACCTTCAACGAAGGTACGCCCATTCACGCATGTCTCCACGCAGAAGACGCTCTAGCTGAGAGTCGAACCAGTCAGCGTCTTACTGTGAGGCGACAATGCTACCGCAGCACCACCACCGCGGATACTTTGCCAGCTACAGTAATGAACTAATTAATGATTTATGATCTATATAAACAATCAGGGGCTGAAAGCAAGGGAATTCACAACAATTTGCCACCAAGCTAGTACTTAAAAAATAAATAAATAAATAAATAAGTTTGCTTAAAGCTAACAATTTAGTTATCACAACTTGCAAGCTGTTTTTTTTTTAAGTAATAGTTTCATAGGTAAGTACTAGGCAATCAGTCTACACATGGCCCCCAAAAAATTAGCTTTGGGGCCCAAACAAGTAATGCCACCCAAGTTACTATTTGACTATCATGACTT